>NW_024080750.1:3028891-3116391 GCF_003009895.1 Hyaena hyaena | reverse complement strand
CTATCCAACTAGGGACCCCGACCCCGCAGTAGCGGCTGCACCTGAAGTTGTGGCACATATACATTTTCAGACTCCATGTCAGAACTACTAAACCAGAAACACTGGGGGAGGGTGCTAGAACATCTTTTAACAAACCCTCAAGGTGATCTTGATGCTCAGGAAAGTTTGAGAATCGCTGGCTAAGATCACTAGGTTGCTGAAAGTTCTGCCAGGCTGAGGGCTGCCACGGCGCATCACCATCTGTAGGCTGTGACCTGGCCGCAGAAACACGGTGGCTTACAGATCACTTGCCATGTGGTTAGTGGTGTGCCAGCAGTTCAGTGCCTGGGTGTAGGGTCTCAAAATTCTCACACAGGTCCAGAGGGGCCATGTATAATGATGCTCACTGCATCAGTCTGTCCATTACTGGGCGGAGCAAAAGGCAAAATGTGAGGATAAGAAAGCAACACAGACGGCTCTTAAATCCTTCGTGTAAAATGAAGAAAGGTTAATTCAGAAAAAAAATAACATTGATCTACCTGTGACTACATGTGTTTTCATGTACTAGCCACCTGTATTGGATAGATGATAGCTAGATCTCTATTTATATCAGGTAAAAATGCAATGCATGCTCAACAGTACTAATTTTGCAAAAACATGTGTAAACAAAAAGATTCAGCTTAAACAAGTTTGAATGGGTACCTATAAGCTGAGTAGGCAAATGGGAGGGAGATATTGAAGTGAAGTGATGAATGAATGAATGAATGAATGACACAGAAGAGCCTTATAAGGACCAATGCTAATAACATGCCATCAGCTGAGAGACGTGACTAATGCAAAGCTTTTAAATATGGTAAGAATGAGAACAAGAGAGGGAGAGCAAGATCAACAGCAAGAGTGAGAACAAGGGAGAGAGAGAGAGAGAGAGACCACACCTTTCTCAGGGCACACAGCTGGTCCATGAGAGAGCAGGAATCTTTCCATAGGTGTCTGTGTCAGAATTTGAACCCATTAACAACTAAGATTTATTGTAGTTCACATACATTAGTTAATTTAGTTCTCATAGCAATAGAAAAGAATAAAAAGTATATTAGGTTAAAATATCACAGCAAAAGATAATAATTGACAAAGGATATTTCCACTGTACAGGTGAGAAAACTGAGGCTTGGGTGTTTGCTAGATGTTTGCCAGGTTTGGGGGCTATCTTCCTACATGGTGAGATCGCCCATCACTTAGGTCTTGTAGGCAGGCAAGTCTCCAGTTCCCATTGGGCCTAAAGTGGGCAGACATCCCTTAGCCCAGCTCTTTGGTAGGAAGCATGGGGCCCAGATATAGCCAGTCCGATGCTCCTGCTTAGGGAATTTTGTCTCATGTGGAAGTACTCAAAGAAGTAGCAACGGGACACACATATTCTCCGAGGCTGTAGCAGATTTAAGAGCTAGCAGTAAAAATGGCAGAAAGTGTCCAAAGCTGGACTGTCAAAGTCAGGGTCCTAACCTTACTGTTCTCTGGCATGACCCGGGTGATCTGTTCTTAGCTATAAGCTTTTCTTGACTTCTGCCTTTTTCTTAGTTTTGTTCACCAGCCTTTTCACATCAACACTATAAGCAGCCCAGAGACATAGAATACATCTATTTCTGTCTAAGTTAAAACAAAAAGAATTTGAACCCTCTCACCTCGTTTCCTTAATCAAGAGCCAAGTTGCCTTCTTTTCAATATTGCCTTTGATGAAGGATTGAGATCATGTAAGCTTCTCTAGATATGTATTCGGCCATGTGCTGATATCTATTGAGTGCCTAGTAAGCATGTTCTTAGTTACATAGGTAGGCATGACCTGTGCTCACAATCTGATGGGGACTCCATGACTCAGCACTGGGATATTGTTTTGTCACTTCCTATGTTAATTCTGTTACCTCAAGGGCAAAAGGCAATAAAACATCCAAAGAACATTTCCTACTGATCCAGAGGTTCATATGTTTCTTCTCTGACAACTGGCATCATGACAGGGGACCCGAGAGGTAATATCTGGAGCTAAGAATGTCAGAATATCTTTAGCAAGACTTAGAAGCAGGAAACAACCAAATGATGGAGAACAATGAGTCATGCCTCTGGCTATTCTCTGTGCTGCAAGAATACAGAGACTCAATGAGACACCGCATTTCATTAAAATGCATACCAAACGTGTTCCGGCCCCTGGGGTAGAAATTGATAACCATCGTGAAAATAATCCCTACTTCTAGATGGCTCTTTACTGTTGAAAAAACACTTTTCCTAGTTTGTTTCATTTGAACTTCACCACAGGCAAACCAGGGGCATCATGCCTATTTTGTATGCTCTGAATGTGTTTTAATGCAATCATTACTGAATTTTGTTTTTTGCATATCCTAAATGATTGCACAACCATATTTTTACCAGTGTTAAGCCAAGCCTTCCTACTGCAGGCTGTATTTAAAAACAAAACCAACCAAACAAACACTTTTTTCTTTGTCTTATGTTTTTCAGTTTCTCAGTTACTCTCTGTCTCTGTCTCTATCTCTGTCTTCATATCTGTCTCTCTGTTCCCACATGCAAGTCTACCATAATTTTTTTTTATCTTAAGTAGGTGCTTTTATTTTTCCCTATAACTAAATTGCAGAAAACTGCCAGTGTTTGTAAACAGTGAAACTGTAGACATGAGCCATCTTCATTTACTCCCCTTCTGAAAGTTCTTATTACCTGATGTAGAAGCTTCGTAGCAGGTGCGGCTATTAAGAGATTAATGGTTCTGAGTAACATATCATAAAGACATTTAATTTGGAAGGCCCAAAAACCTAACACTCAGAACTTCACTTTGAACTCAGGTTTGTTGGGGGAGGTGAGATGGGTAGTTGACAATTGTCATTTTTCTTTTCAGCTTCATCTCTTTGGGGGACAGCTTGCCATTGAAGTGACTGACTAGGAGGCAAAGGTGCTGCAAAATTCCACACTGAGACTGAGAGAATCTGCACTGATTCCCTTCTGTCCTGCTAACTTGCTGTGTGATCTGATAAAGGCAATTTAATTTATGCAAGTGTTTCTACCTTTGACTCAGCTGCTCAGCTACACCAGACTCAGCTAGTCATTTATGCAACAAAGATAGAAACAGCAATTAGTCACCTAGAATTTTCTGGGGGATAAAATGAGCAAACTGATTAAAGCACTTAGCACATAGTCAGCCTCTTTAAGTGATTTTCTTCTTGGTTATTTTCTTGTTTAAACAACAATCTTTCCTATATATTCAAGTTTTACAACAGCTTTGAAATTAAGTTATACTTGAAAAGTCAATGTGTTATATTTAATGTGGTTGTGTTTTATTTTTTCTCTTCTCAACTATTCCTTATATTGAAGGTGCATTTTATAATTAAAAATCCATTAGAATCAAGAAATTTTGCCTATATTTTATTATAGGGAATTGGAAGCATCTCTGGAGGGCTTTTGGGGTTTTTTGGGTTCCACCACCCCCCCCCACTGTGATAATGTCCTTTATCAACTGCGTTGGCTCATTTTATTATATCTTTTAGGGGGACTAGACTCCCAACAGTGACTTCTGCACTAATGATTGGTGATCATATTTGTGAACTTTTAATTATTGCCTTGCCCAAATGATTTGATCTTCCCTTGAGGGACTCTAAATCCACCTAATAAAATTACCTTATAAAACCAACTACAATGAAAAATCAAGAACAACTGTGTATTATGCACATTTCAAACTTGTGTGCCCACAAGTTACATGCTCAAAAACCAGAACACAAAAATCCATGGCAAATAGTCTATGAATGTTAAAAGACAAATGTAACATACTGTAGGAGAGGAAAATTTTTCCTCTTCCCTTCTAGGTTCTTTTGGCTGGTCTATTCACTAAATTGACATAAGACAGATTGACTGGAGGAAAACAAATTTAAATACGTATGTATGAGAGCCCCATAAAAAATATGAGACCCAGGGACAAGTTGAGCAGTGGAGGCCATCCTGAGCTAAGGAGTGGGATGGGGGCCCAGAGGTTCAAAGGGGAGGATGACAAACAGGTAATAAGAAGAGCAGATATTTGGTAATTAGATGTTTGCCCTGCCGTATGGATAGGTCTTTCAGATAAGAAGTTATGACTGGTAATAGCTCTGTTATCTGCAAACCGCATTGAAGAAATTACTCTACTCTAGAGAAGTAAAATTTGTATTATGAAAATGCTCCATGAATATTGACAGAAATGCTATCTAGACTTGCCAGCAATCCATCTTTTGTTCTTTTTGCTAAATCCCTATGGGATCGTGTATCTTGCAACATTTTAATATGAGGATTTTTTTTTCAAAAGAAAATAGACTAGTATTGGAGACTGGGCTTTCTGTTTCACGGATGAAAATCAGGAATACATTTCAATAGCACTTTGTTATATAAATACTTCACATCACAAGGACCAGAGGGAATATCAAGACTACTCTAGGTATAGATTTTATTATATTTCATTGGGTTCATTTGGAGAGTGAAAATACCCATAAACAGTTCGGTCTTTTCAATTGGGCTTGTAACTTTTCCTTGCAAAAGCATTCTATTTAATATCTGCAGTTATTTCCACCTCTGTATGACAGTCTCCACCTCTCCCCTCTTGAGAGTAGGCTAGAGTCACTCACTTCCTTCCAAAGAATAGTCTTGAAAGGTAAAATTAGCAATGCACAGTTGAGAAACCTGGCAGATACCACCTTTACCAAGTGATGAAGGTCAACATCACCAGAGATGTCTTGTGAATGTCATGTGTAACCTCGCATGATGTGAGAAGAAGGGCACTTCATGTTTGTGCTTTTCTTCCCCAAATCCAAGACCTCAGTCAAATCATGAAAAAATCACCAGGCAGACCCAGATTGGAGGACACTCTGCAGGATATGGGGCTGGCACTTACTCCTCAAGACATTCATGGTCACGAAAAATAAAGAGCAACTAAAGGATTGTCGTAGACCAGAGGGGACAGAGGAGGCATAACAACTAAATGCAGTCTGGTGCCCTGGATTGGCTCCTGGAAGGGAGCAAGGACATTAATGAAAAATAAAATGGTAAAATCCAAATAAAACCTGGATTTTACAGTAGCGTTAAAAATGGGTTTACAGTAGACATTGTGCTTTTTCTCCTAACTTCTGAGGATAGGAGCCATGAGTCACATTTCACTGCCAATACGTTTTACCCTGCATGCTTTATTTTTACAGCAAACTCACAATAAAAATATCTTAACACCATTGCAGTAATCCTGGCAATTGGAAAACAGAAATATGAGGTTGTGTTCTCCTTTGTCAGAGCACCGACTGCACTCCCAGAGACAGTCCTAAAAGATAAAGTAATTTGCCTTTTTGCTCAATAATTTTGAAAATGAAGAGTTGTGAACCAAAATGAAAAAAAAGAAAAACCTCTGTGGAAATCCGGGTGGAAAGCAGTGTGTTGGGTAATGGTGGATACATCATAAAGATTAGATCCAGATCTCCCTGGAGGAGAACACCATTGAAATATAGTTAAGAGAAATGGGAAGCAATGAAGGAGGAAACTAACATTTACACCACATGCAATATACCAGACACTCTGCTCAGTATTTTCTTGGCAGTGGCAAAAGCAGTACCTCCCAGACCAAAGCCTGATGGTGTAGGTTGGTAGCATCAATCCACTTCACAGATTTTTAAAAAAACGGAGCTTCAGCGAGATAGAGTAATTTTCCCAAGGTGTTACATAGTAAATCTGAGATTCAAACTACAATCAGATTCCAAAAATACATATTCAATTACTAAAATAATATTTCCCAAATGCCAGTCACTTGTAGTTATCAAAATATCCATGTGCCACCTAAGATACCATCTCCCTAAAATTTATCTGAACCACCTACTTTTTAATTCAAACATGTGCTAAAACGAATAGATGTCGGGGTGGGGGGCTGTACTCAGCACTGCATATGCTACCAAAACAAAAAGGGACAGGCTTTCTGAATGAAATTCAGAAATCGAGAGCACTTAACAACAAAACAATGTTATAAGGGGGTGTTAGTGTAACAGGTGTGCCCTAGAAAGGGGTACTCAGAGCAGGGACAGAGCACAAGGTAGAGATGCTAGCTGATCAGGAGACTTGTGATGTGTGTCCGGAGATGAAGTGAAGGCAAAGATAAACTGCCTTTTGACGGTTTCCTTATTTCTTCTTGTTTTTAAGGTTGGCTCTGTTGACAAAGTGAGAATTATGTAGTTGCAAACACTCCGAGGTCCATTACAATCTATCATGTCCTAACCGGCATCAAAAGGAGGAAACGCCACAAATTCCCCTCACAATCAACTCCCAGTTTTAACTTCATCGGGAAGATTATTTCTAGCATATTTGCTCCAATTTTTTCCACTGTGCCAGCATTTGTTAAATCAATCAAACAGCCACCCGGATTCCCCACTGTTCCCAGGCTGCTGGATGGCCAGAGCATACCACATATAGGAGTCATGTATCCTGGGGCCAGCACAGTTATTGGGCATATTTTTCTACAGATACTGGGATCATGTGACTTGCCTTAGGGCTTCATAAAGCAATTTTCTCTTTTTGGAACACCTTGCCTTTCACCTTCAGCCTGTCCTTCACCCAGCTAACCCTCACTCATCTCTCCTTTGGTCTCAGCTCAGATGTCACAACCTCCAAAAGCAGTCCTAGACCTCATTAATCTCGTCAGTTGCCCTTCCTCTCTCTCTCTCTCAATAGGCCGTATTGTTCTTACAGCCAAACGGGGCGTTACTGTTGCCATTGAAGTACCCAACATTCCCATTTGCCTGGAGCTCTTCCTCCCGGGCACAGACCATGCGAAGTTCCTGTTGTTTTAACATTTGGCACAGAGTACTGTATATAGCAGATGCCAGTACCATGGTAAAGAATTGCTATATATAGAATAAGTAACTTGAACTTCTCAACTGCACCAAGATTGTCAACACTATTTAAGAATTAGGGCGAGATTAGCAATGACCATTTGTGCCATGTAAATGAGGGAACTCACTTATTGATAGGGACCCCACCCTATCAATAAGTAAATGAGGGAACTCACTTACTTATTGATAGGGACCCCACCCTATCAATGATCCTATCACTTCAGCTTAATTCACCTAGAACTGGCTTATATTACTCACTCATGTAATCAAAATGCCTTCATTGATGAATGTATTTAGAATCAGAAACAATGCGTGAGCTGGAACAATGTCTGAGCCTAATGGTTGTAGAATTAAAATTCCGTTCATTTATTGACAGTGGGTTTGGCCCTCTGCTAAGTATTGTGGCAAATGGGATTTGTTAATCTGGTTGGGTAGGCATGACCTGTTCACACAAACGGAACAGAATAGTGAAGGATTTAAGGTGGTATGTATAGCTTACTGATAAATTGCCTGATACACGGAAGTCTTTGCATACACAAATATGTATTTTGCAGTTCCCACTCTGCATAATGGTTGCTGAAGGTCAAGGGCCCTTTGAAAGAACTGGTCTGTGGATGTGAATCACTGGAGCTAGTGCTTGACCCATAATGTGGCTTCTGTATCTTATAGCATAGCCTCAGAGTTGTCTGTCTTTCTACATGTAGTAGTTTTCTTGAAGGGATAAAACATCACAGATTCAGCAAAGTTCATAACCAATATCAAAATCATACTGATATAACGTACAATGTACAGAGCTCATTTTAAGGGCAGAATATTATTAGTTTTATAAGTGGCCTTAGTCTTTTATTTACTAAATTGTGTTTGACGATGTCCCTAACATTTCTCAGTTTTGCTTTTCTCTACTTTGTGGGAACAATTATATACTGTAGGGTAATGTGAGCAAACTAAATCTGGCCCTCCAGCTGTTTTTTTTTTAAATAAAGTTTTATTGAAACACATCCATACCCATTCCTTTACATAACACTTATGGCTGCTTTCATGCTACAATGGCAGAGTGGAGTAGGTGCCACAGGCACTGTGTGATCCACAAAGCTGAAAATATTTACTATCTGACCCATTACAGAAAAGGTTTGACAACACCTGCTGTAGAGATGTTCTCAACTTCGGAACTTCTTATAGCAGATCCCTTCAAAATGCTAAGAATCTATGGTCAACCGGGAGGCTCACAAAAGGAAGGGGTTAATAGAAAGAGGAGTGGAAGGTATACGAGCAAAGATTCGCAGTAAAAGAACCACAGCTAAAATGCCATATAAACTTTGGATGACTCGAAAGAGAAGACACGCATCACTTTTTATATTTGTGTGCATTCAGAAAAGAACAAATTAGCTGCAGGTGTAAGAGAATAAATAGGTCAATGTTGAGGCAGGGAAACCACTTTCTAGCTCTTTGCTTTCTGTAGGTTTAAATGTTGATATTCTGCCTCCGTCCCAGAATCTTGAACTAAAAGTATCTGAGCACATAACCTGGATATATGAGCCCAAAATCTATTTTTGCGTATGTAACGGCCACATGTTGCATGCATTAATGGGCAGTTGGCAATTATTTATAGAATAAAAAGTAAAACAAAAATGGCCTTTTATGCGAGTAGATCATCACCTGTGGTAGCTGAGAGAAGTCTGAGGGTAGAAGTCTGGGCAGACTCTGGGGTGGGAGTCAGGCGCATGGAGAACAGAGAAGGGAACCGAATTGGGAATTTTAAACAAGAGGGTAAATATCCTCTATTTCAGGCCAGCAGAGATGTTTTCATATCCCCAAATGAAGGACATCTACAAAACAAACTGACCACCTCAGTTCCAGGAAACTTGTAGAGAAAAAAATCTTATAGAAAGCTTCCTCAGGGGAACCTGGGTGGCTCAGTTGGTTAAGTGTCTAGCTCTCGATTTTGGCTCAGATTGTGATCTCGAGGTTCACAGGTTCGAGCCCCATGTCAGGCTCTGCACTGACAGTGAGGAGCCTGCTTGGGATTCTCTCTCTCCGCCACTCGCCCCTCTCATGTACGCTCGCTCGATCTCTCTCTCTCTCTCTCTCTCTGAAAATAAATAAATAAACATTAAATAAAAAAAGAAAGCATTCTCAGGTGTTTACAGTTTTGCTGCAGAATTCATTTGCACTAGAGAAAAGTTATATCTTGAACATTTACATGGGATTTGCACAGTCATACATAAAACACAAACAGCTAGAGCAGTAAAAAGTCAATTATAAAATCAATGCAATTGAAGCAGAAAGCTTGTATAAATGCTGGCATTTGAGCCATGTCCATAGAAAGATCAAGAACTCCCTGCAGCTAATATTTCAGGTCTGGTTCAAGGAAATGACTAACTAATATGGGCTGGGTGGACTGGCATGGGGTGGATGTCGACAAGTCAGATCAGAGAAAGATCCAGAAGCAGCTGCAAGGAAGAAATGAACCAGGAGCGATAGCAAGATTAGGATGACACCTAAACCCAATGGTTCTCAACTCTGGCTGCACATTGGAGCCACCTGGGGACTTCCAAAAATTACTAATACCTATATCCCATGTCCAGAGATTCAGATTTAATTGGTTTAGAGGTGGCACTGGTTATTTGTAAAAGCCTCCCAAATGATTCCAGAGTACAGTCAGATTTGGGAAGCACTTCATTTGATGTGGGAGATGGATAATTAACACTAGTCTTCTGAGATAGGGTACTCAGAGTTTCCTGAGTTTATCATTTACATAGCCCCTTAGAGATTTTTGCCATGTATCATTCATACTATTAATGCTTATTAAATCAACTGATTTTCTAAATCTTAGACCTACTTTGGTCTCATTCTAAACAATAGCATGTGGAAAATCACGGGTTTGGCGTGCTGGTGGCATTTTTTTCTAATACAAATTAAAATATGCAGTGTTAACATATGTGTGATACTTGTACACAAGATGGTTTCAGGTTATTAAAACCACTTAGAAAAATCAAGTCATGTATTACTTAGACCCATCTTATTTACAGAAACTACAGAATTTACAGCGTTAAACCACCTCTTCAACGCTGGCCCCAAATATCCACCATATGTTCACCATATATGGCAACTTATAATTTATTCATTAACTTGAATCACATAGTCTGTGATACTCTGCATGGGGAGATAAGTTTCTTAGCAAATGACTAAGCCCCGCAGATATGAGTCAGTGTTAGCTCAACAATGCTTTGGTATACTCTGCTAAATGTCTATGCTGGCATGCTCACAAAATTAAACAACTAGATTTTATAAACAAAGTAAGAGGTAATCGTGATATTTCAGAATCTAGGAGCTTCGGGAAGGTCTTGGGGTTTTATTCTCCAGAATGACAAAGGTGCTGTGATGTGATTAACTTGCTATTGAGAGAAAATGGTTGTAGTGGCTATGTATTAATTTAATAGACACACCTAGAAAACAATATTATACTCTGGCACAAATATGTTTCATTGTGAATGATGTTAAGTGTTAAATGTGAGTTTTGTATTGGTGGGGAGATTTCTCTGAACCTTGAATATGGAAATACAATTTGTTCATTACAAGGAAAGAGACGGTAAACAGAATTTTCCAAGTATGATTGAGCAGAAACCCTTCCTTCTTAGACCAGCAGGTAAGGATCTCTGGGAATTAGTGTTCTCTGAAACATGGTCTTCGAAACAGTAGCCTACTGTGTGAAAATAGAAGTTATCCCTATGCTTACCTCCAGTTATGCAGTCTACAGATATATTGCATTTGCCTGTCAGTAACATATGTATTGTTTATTTTGTTTTTTTCCCATCGAACAGAACCCTCTTTTATAAATTGTACTTTTTACATCCCCTGAGATGTCTTAAATGGTAATTAAGTGCACAGAAGAACCCTAGGGGAATTATTTGTCTGTGTAACACATTGGAAGTCTAATAATGCTCAGAGCCAAGCCTGATACAGGACCCAGACAGTTCCACAAAGAGATTTTAAGCCCGACTTTTACACATCCATGGGATTAGCTTCCTACCTGAGAAGTGTAGAGAGTAGCAAAATTACTCTAAAGAAATTAATTGAAGTAACAGAAAAGGAAAATAATTGTGCAAACTCCTTAGAATCATTGTTCAAAGTTGTTCAGATGCTTGCCTTGCCTTTCTTAGCACTAAGCACCAAGTTCATTTGCCAATATTCTTAAAAATTCTTTGAAAACGTTAATGTGGGGGGTTTCATGCCATCTCATTATTAGAGATGTGCCAAAATAGAGTGTAAACAATTCCCCTATTGTTTAACATTAAGGTTTCCCTCTCAACTACCACAATAAACCATATTTACTTGGTTGTTGTGTGTTTGCATACATTTTCATTAATTCACAAATATTTATGTATCTTCCACATATCAAGCACAGCATCAGGCTCGGGGAACTCAAGAGCAAAACAATCAGGTGGTCCCTGCAGTTGAGCATCTATACAAACACATTTAAATATTTCAACTTAAACATGCTTTTAATGAAAGGTAGACTGTATAGTATGAGAACATGAAACAAGAGATTCTTTTTGGGACAAACCAGGAATGCCTTCTCTGGGGATAAAGTTAGGACATTTTCTGCCCCTCCTTGTTTACTCCGTTTATATTTTAATGCTGCAACTTCATATGATTAATTCCCCAATCTATTCCAAAACTCAGATCATATTCTTCCCACATAAACATGTTTGCTCTTCTAATTGGGAATTGTCGCCATTATCTCTTACATGTGTTACTCGTGGTGTATCCTGGGGGGTGTCCAGCCAGATGATTTTAAAACTTTCTACTTCATTTTGGGTGTTTAGAAAAGTGAATTTGTTTTTGGTCATTGGGATTGCTGTTTTCCACTCTTAGCCATTGCGCAAATCACAACAGAAAAGTTTGAATGAACGGCAGGAAGACTTTAGCTCATGAGCCTGGAGTGGGAATCTGGTAAGTTTTGTGTCTTCCTTAAATGGTTCAATTTGTCAAAGAATATCACCAACCGTTTTTTTTTTCTTTTTTAAGTTTTAGGTCTTTTCAGTCCTATCATAGTTTGTAAATAAGGTTTTGTTGACTTGGTACAAATAGTGCATTTTTGCTTGAACAGGATGGGAAAAGATAAGAAATGGTTTCCAATCTGACGAGAGGAGTGATGGACAAAGGAATCCACGACAAAATAGCCTCAGAATACAAACATGTGCATTAAATGGCACAAGAGGAAATTATAAAAGGGAAACTCCTCTGGGGGCCAGATCTCGATAACACAGCATCCCAGACTTGTTTCCCATTTGCATGAGCGTTGTCTCATATCTTTTCTCCAAAAGTAAAATTGTCTGCTGGGGAAAATATTAAATTATGGAATCTTTCTGAACAGAAGAAGCCATGGTGACGGGAAAAAAAATCCAGTTATGTATATTGCCTCTAAAATGACCATGACTGTGAATAGGCAAAAGAGAGAATGTGAGCGTACATGCTGATTGTGAAAGATAAAAGCACTGACTGTCCCTTAATAACAATAATGTCTCAAATTGGTGTGTTTTTCTCTGAATTTACTATTAACCATAAATCATCAAAAGACTTATTATTTCACTTGGGCTCATTTGTGTTTAATGTTCCAAGGAGACAGAGATGGAGATGGGATGTTTTTGTAAAGAAAATGATCCAGTATTAAATACTTTTCACATCTCATTCTACTAACAGTAGATCTTCCCCTAAATAGCTTACATTTTTATGGTCATTCCATCACCATGAGTCTTATTGATTAATAGGACTCTTATTTATCAAGCGTTTAAATTCTCAGAAGTTTTGTATAACACAGGTAGGTGTTTAGGGTCTTCCGGGGTCTTTCCTTCCTATCTCATGTACTTATCTCAACGGGAGAGGAGGGTTCCTAATCACCAGGTGAAGGAGAACTTTACACGCAATGGGAAATGACTAAGGGCAAACCTTTTGTCTAAACTTCCTAACCAGTATCAAGTTGGGCCTCCGTTTTCCAACTACAGCATTACTGTATCCTCTGATTGGATTTATAGGCTAATTTCTAACCCTCTGCCACTCTTTGTGATCCTTATCAGGCCGTCATCTAGACTCTAGAGTCTAGATTTTCCTGGATTCTTGGTTCTCTAGATTCTAAAGAATGAAGTTAGGATGCATTTATTGTTTTAGATTCCCTGCCAAAGGTAGCAGACCTGTTTAAGCTCTTTTAGTTGCAAGTGACAAAAATTCATCTAAAGTTTGGTTAAGCTAAAAGTGAAGTTATTCATATAACTGAAAATACAGTATTCTAGCAAGCGCACCACGTGATGATGATGTCACCAGGACCTAGATGCTAGGAAATCTCTGTTCTCCTCCATGTTGGCCTCATTTCCCAAGTCTATCTGGTGGAAGATGGCTGCCAAGGGACCCAGATTTATGGGCTCTTAGATTCAAGACCAGTAGCTCTCACTCAGCATTTTGAGATGTCCTAGACTTCATGTGCCCAAATCCAAACCAGGCTCTGTGACAAGGAGGAAGAAACGATGGGTCCCAAGTCCCATGGCCATCCCTGGAGCTAGGAGTAGTACCAATCCCAGTTAAACTGCATTGATGGAAACAACTGGCTTTCCTCAATTAAATCTTGTCTACAGAAAAAGGGGGGGGGGGCTGGAAGTTAGGCAGCATATAAAGTAACATATCCATAAAATACTTAACTAAAGAAAATAAACAAAACCAAAACAAAGAAAAAAAACACATGTATCCACTATAATCATTTTACCTCTAAACCTAAGAGGGAAAAAAAACAATAGCCTTCTTTCTTTTTTTAAATATATATATATTTTTTAATGTTTTTTATTTATTTCTAGGAGAGATAGAGAGAGACAGCGTGAACAGGGGAGGGTCAGAGAGAGAGGGAGTCACAGACTGAAACAGGCTCCAGGCTCTGAGCTGGCAGTCAGCACAGAGCCCGACGCGGGGCTCGAACCCACGAACCGCGAGATCATGACCTAAGCGAAAGTCGGATGCTTAACCGACTAAGCCACCCAGGCGCCCCAACAATAGCCTTCTTTCTACTATTCTCCCTTAAAAATGTGTCAGATCCTGGAGTGCATGGGTGGCTTAGTTGGTTGAGCATCCAACTTCAGCTCAGGTCATGATCTCAGGGTTCTTGAGTTCGAGCCTTGTGTCAGGCTCTGTGCTGACAGCTCAGTGCCTCAAGCCTGCTTCAGAGTCTGTGTCTCCTTCTCTCTCTGGCCCTTCCCTGCTCAAACTTTGTCTCTCTCTCTCTCTCTCTCTCAAAACTAAGAGAAAAACATTCAAAAAATTTTTTAAATTGTAATATCTTTTGTTAACTTCAAAGAAACTCACAAAGGGCTGGAAGCATGTATCAAGTGTTCAACTCCCAGTTGAGCTAAGTTGTGAAAGTTTTGTCTTGTCCAGTTTAAGAAAAAAAAAAAAAGTTGTCAAATAGGGCAAGAGTGGGAAAACAATGACCAAAAAAAATTATTCTTGTTTGTAGAACTTAAAAATAAGTTTCTTGGAAGCCAATACCAGTACAAACTTTTTGAAGTTTTACTCTCCCAGGAAAAGGAATGAACCAACCCACCAATCTCTAGTCAACTGCACGTTCAAGATCTCAAGTGTGCTATAGAGTCAAGCCAGACACAACCTATTTACTCTAGAGCTGCGGGATACTGACTGTTGTATTCGAGGTGTCACCATGGGTCAGGTCCTTGAACTTAAATTCTGGTCATTTTCAGTCTTCTTCAAAGTTGAGGGGAAAAAAATCTTTATTCATAAAAAAAATTGCCAAAGGACTAAACAATACAAATTCAGCAGACCACAAAAACCTGCGTTATTTTCTACTAAGCAGGTTGGGTTAAAACATTACAGAGACACATCTAGTAAAGAGGGGACCTGGAAAAAAAAAAAGCAGCAGCAAGATCACTGTACCTTGTATATCTTGACCTAATAGCCACTTTTGATGGTTCTTTTTTCCAAGATGAAAAAGTTATAGAATCTTGCAATGTATCTTTCAATTCTGTCTTTAGTTAAAATTCATTTATTTCAACCACACTATTGAGCATCGACTATGCGACAGAGGCAGTGCTCGTCAGCTAAAGGAGACACTTCTGCCTCTGTTCTCTATTGTCACAATCCAGAATTGACCATTAAAGTATTCTCATTAAAATACTATCTTTTCTTGAATTCTGCTTGTCTTCAGCTTGTACTTGGCAACTTGAAGCCATGGTTATGGACGAGAATGTAGACAAGAATAAAACAGGAAGGAAACGAAAGAGAGGAAGGAAAGGGAGAGGAGGAAAAGAAGGGGAGGGGGGAGGGCACTGATCCTTAAGTGATACATTCTGTCATAGAGCATTACATCTAGAGAGAAATTCAGTGAGTTTGAACTCATCTACCTCCTGTTAAAGATAGAGAAAGTGAACCCTAGGTACTTGTAAGCATGTTGCTTCCAAACAACTAACATCAGGACATTTAGAAGACGATTTACATGCACATATGCTTGGACACCACAATTATTTTCTTAAACATATATGCTAGGTAGGAAGTCTTCTTGGAGAGTTATTTCCTATAATAGTCAAAAGCCAGAAACAACCTACATGCTCATCTGTAGTGAGATATGTAATGGAACCTTATGAAGCTATTAAAATGAGTAACATAAGTCAATGTATCTCAACATTGATAAATATCACAAAATAACTGCATAGTATTATGTCACAATACACAACAGTTACACACAAAATACAGCTGTTATAACTACTTGCTGAACTTTTTTTAAAGTTATTTTTTAATGGCTACTTATTATTTTTGAGAGAGGGAGAGAGCCAGGGAGGGGCAGAGAGAAAGGGAGACAGAGGATCTGAAGCAAGATCTGCGCTGTCAGCATCAAACCCGATTCGGGTCTCAAACTCACAAACCACAAGGTCATGATCTGAGCTGAAGTCAGATGCTTTACCGACTGGGCCACCCAGGTGCCCCTATTCACTCAACTTTTAAAATTACTCAGAAAAGAAGCCTGTAATATTTCTCCCGAAGAAAGGAAAAAGGGAAAAAGTAAAGAAACACCCTGCCGCATGTTAAATTCTGCCCCCCATGTGGGCAGGGCAGGCAGACATGGGTTCTCATGTCTGAAAGTCATTCTGGGCTTGAAAGATAGCCTGCTCCTCTCTGAGTCAATCCACAAACCAGATCAAATCAGCAAAGCTCACAGTTTAACATTCAGAATGTAAACACTGAGAATTTGGACATTCTAGGAAATGTCATAGGTTGAAAATGCATCTAAAGATGACTCACCTCTCTGCCTGGACTGTGCGGGATCTCGTAGTGCTTTAGTATTTTCTACTTGAAAGGGAAAAGGTACCAAAATTTTAAATCCCAAGACCTGCACCACTGTTTCCCCTCCTCCCCTTCATCCTCCTGACCCTTTTATTAGATTAGAGCTCTAGAATGAGCCCAGCAGGCCTAGCTCAGACCCTGGGTACCACTTCAGAAAACAGCCACCAGGCCCATCAATTGATGGCCATTAAGGTCTGAGACATTCCCCCGCCCCCTGCTCCCATCACTGTATGGTATTAACTTTTTTGTTTGTTTCCTTTGAATTACAGGGTGACCTGTTTTCAGTTTGAAAGTTACAACCAGTGGCCAAACAATACTTTTCATCAAAAATAACAGAGTAGCCAAGGGTCCCTCAAAGACTCCAGAGCATGGAGAAAACAAACAAATTAGGAACACAAAAATCTCTTTTAAAAAAGATAAACTTTCTGCATTAAAATGTGATTTTTTTCACATATTGATCTGTAGATATTTATATAACTGTGCCCCACTGCTGTATTATTAAATATACTTGGAGTCAGACGCACAGTGCATTAACTTGATGAATTATCAAATTATCTAGGTAACTTCATCTTACATTTTACCTTCTGGGCCACTAGTGTGGAGACACTCATTTCTCAGTAAATAGGTTCCTATTAAGAATGTTCTCTTCCTGGAGGTCTATTTGGACTCCCCCAAATATATTTATATGTTGCAGCATCAAATAAATATGTAGTAGATTAACAGAAGACCTAAATGTTGCTCTTGTCTGGCACTGGAAGTTAACAGTCTGTGTTTCATGATAACTGAAAAATTAGCACAAACTGTTTTGAGTATAGGCAAGTGGACAAGTTTTTTAAGTTTTTAAATTGTAATACAATACAAACTGTGATACAGTATTTAATCGTAATAGCTTCCATAAATTATAAAGCCTGGTGGGGAAATGGTTGACTCTAAGGCTGGTCTAAGGTTGTGAAATAAAGCTGAGGAAATATCAGAGATTTATCAACAATAAACTATTTCACGAGGACAAGAGCATCTATTAGCAGCATCTGATGTATCAGAATCACAACATTTCAAGAGGGCGGTATTAGCATGTTCATTATAGGCCATCTACTCTTGGCTTAGATGCCTCTCCATCTGCAAGCATCCCCTTACTTCTGCAGGGCAATCTAATTTCATTTCAGATAATTCTGACAGAAAGAGAAAGAACCGGGAGGGATTCCTCAACTGGTGTTCAAATCTGCCCTTGTGCAATTTTTACCCAGTGGTCCTGGAGCATCTTTCTGACACCGTATGGAATCTGGCTGACCGCCTTCTCTACTGGGCCACACTGCAAGACATTAGAGCTCCGCCCCACGCCTCCTCAAAGTCATTGCTAAGCCAGGTTAAACATCCCCACTTCCTTCAGCTTGTCCTTTTTCTTTCTCAGTTCACATGGTTTTGCACAGCTCAAGACCCTTTATTATTATTTCAAAGTCAGCTTAAAGAAAAGCTCCAATATGAAACTGAATACTCTCCGTCTACCTCTCTCTCCCTTCTTCTCTCTCTTCCCTCCATCTCTCTCTCTCTCTTTCTCTCTTCGTCTCTCTGTCCGCCCCTTCCCCCCTCTTCCAGTGATTTTGCTTTCCCCCTATCCTCCCAAAAAAGAAGTCCATCTTGTTTATGTAAATTGATTTTTCTGTTCTAAGGGTGTTTTTCCTCCTTAAATCCTTATTTCCAGCTGCTCTGGGTCGGGGGTAAAGTCAGAGCTTTCCAACAAGCCTTTTGGCACTACAGAGCCAAGAGCCATCTGTTTGGCTGTGGGCTATTCACCGCGGACCTGGCAAGTAACATGTTTCTGACCAGTGGTTGATAATTTGATAGCTCATCATTAGCCAATAAATATGCTGATCATCACCCCTGAAGTGGACTAAAACAGTAATTTGACTGCAAAATGTCTAGTGCGTGTCTAGAAGATACAGAATGAATGTGATTCAGGCTTAACTTCATAAAACTGTCATTTGGTTATTTATCCCATTTCATGGTCATGCCCAGGAGATTAATGGCCCTCCCTGTTATCCACTAAATAAGCGGATACTGACTTTCCTTGGCATGTTATCATTTCACCTCTTTCCCATCTAATTTTGTCCCAATGAATTTTTGTCTTTGATAGCTCGAATAGATTAGCCTAGAAATCCAAGGGAGAATAATGAAAGAGGAACATGGATCAAGGAACCACTTACTCACTCTAAAATTTCACCATCCAAATCATTCAGTAAGAGCCTTCTGTTTGCAATGTGACTTAAAATTAGATTCTGGAATCTATTAAGCCACCTCAAATGGATAAATGTCCTTCTTAATGGAGTTTCATAATGATGACACCTAATATTTTAAATAATATGAAAATGTTTAAACCACTTACTTCCATATTCATAATTTCATTTTATCTTTTAATAATGATAAGGAGAATTAGTCTAAAAAACACTGAAGTATCTGTTTCTGATCCCACCACATGTTTTTCCTTTTATTTAAAGACTGGTATTGTTAACTGATTGACAGAGAATGAGGACTGAGATCCTATGTATCACCTTCACCTTGACTGTGTATACCATCCTCTATGTGAACAATGCCCTTTGGAGCTGGGCAGTGTACAACCTGGGAAGCTGTACAAGGCAGTGGAGGGGACATGGGCGCAGGCCTACCAGAAATATGTATTTGATAACAGTCATGTTAATTGATTTATTCTTTTTTTTAATTTTTAAATGTTTTTATTTATTTTTGAGAGAGAGAGAGAGGACGAGAAGGGGAGGGGCACAGAGAAAAGGAGACACAGACTCTGAAGCAGGCTCCAGGCTCTGAATTGTCAGCACAGAGCCCAACACGGGGCTCAAACTCATGAACCGTGAGATCATGACCTGAGATGAAGTCAGATGCTTAACCGAGTGAGCCATTCAGGTGCCCCAATTGATTTATTCTTATGTGTAGACCCTTTAAAAAAGAAGTTAACTAGATTCTGAATGGAAATGACAGCTAATAATGTAGAGCACACATTGTGTGCTAAATAATAGAGTTTCTCTCATCTGATTCTGGAAGCAATTCTCTGAATCAGGCATTAAGATTATGGCCACAGTGCAGAGAAGAGTGAAGTCCAAGGTGTTAGGACCTCTCCTAAAGATCACTCAGCTATGGGAAGCAAGGCTGTGATTCAATATGGGGGTAGGTCAGAAGCTTCATTCTGCTTTGGTGACTGAGAAGTTAAGTCTATGGGAAAGACAGAGCCCAAGGAGGTATTTCCAAAAACAAGCAGAATTGAGAGATGGAGATGGAACTTTCAAAACACTGAACACGGGCCGAGCCTTGCATTCCCAAAGTGCTTCACAACCGGTCTAGGGTAAAGAGACAGATTCCTTCCCAACCTCAATTCATCACAAACCAAGACTCATTTGTATGATATAGTAAAAGTAAAATATTAGGTAATAATAATATTATTATTACATGGATTACAGGTTGGGGGTACAGGGGAGATAAAGGGAAAGGAAAGAGATTTTCATAGAACTTTGGGCTACAATTCTGGGAAGTCACTGGGTGAAGATGCATACATTAGGCCCACATAGAGAACAGCGCATTCATCTACCCATCCATCCTCCATTTATCCTTCTGTTTATCCATCCATTCACTCATTCAAGATTCCCTGAGCACCTGCCCTGCACTCAGTCCTGTGTTAACAGTGCCAGAGACGTGGTGGTCACATAGCTTCAGGCCTTGCAAAGGGGACAAAAATACCCCAGACGCTGATGGCCTAGGGGGAACAGGACTGGACAGAATACATGCAGAGTAGAAAAATATCCAGCTAAACGAGGGGACATCTGAGCTGAGATTTGAAGAAAAACTGAGACTCGAGAACGTTTCAGTGAGGCGGAGCACCGGTGGGTAGAGGAGAGGCCGGGCAGGGAAAAGGGACCGCAGGGGATGAGGTGACCTGCCAGCTAATGGGCCTCGCTGAGGACTTTGGGACTCATCCTCGGCGCACTGGGAGTCAAGGCTGTGCTCTACGCAGGAAAGGGAGGTGGTGAGGTCTCTGCAATATCTTCGTGTTTGTCTGCGGTGAGCAAGATAAACAAGCAGATGGAAGCAAGAGGCAGGGGACCAGGACAGAGGCTGCTGTGGCAGAAATACTCAGAAATCACTGGAGTCTTAAAAGTCCCAGTTCCCTCAGTGGGCAGGTGGGGACAGCCTCCCATCTCCCACGGCTGCAGAGCAGAGCAGTGGTTTCTAACCAGCAGAGCAGTAGACTCTAGTAGGTTCTAAAAGCAAAAGGAGAGAGGGAGAGAAAGAAGCAAGCCAAGAAACAGACTCTTTTTTTAAGTTGATTTATTTATTTTGAGAGCATTGGGGGGGAGGGGCAGAGAGGGACAGTCCCAAGTAGGGTACGCGCCCCCAGAGTGGAGCCCAATGTGGGGCTTGATCCCATGAACCGTGTGCAGAAATTAAGAGTCATTCGCTCAAGATCATGACATGAGCAGAATTTAAGAGTCAGTTGCTCAACTAACTAAGCCACCCAGGTGCCTCCAGACTCTTAAGGGTAGAGAACATGCTGGTGGTTACCAGAGGGGAGGGAGGTGGGAAGGGGATGGGTGAAATGGGGGAGGGAGATGAAAGAGTGCACTTGTGATGAGCACTGGGCAAGGTATGGAAGTGGTGAATTGCTACATTACACACCTGAAACTAGTTACACTGTATGTTAACTAGAATTTAAATAAAAACTTTTTCTAAAGTTTACTTATTTATTATGAGAGAGACAAAGACAGCACAAGTTGAGGAGGGTCAGAGAGAGGATCCCAAGCAGGCTCCCCACTGTCAGCACAGAGCCTAATGTGGGGCTCCAACTCACAAAACTGTGAGATCATGATCTGAGCTGAAACCAAAAGTCAGACACTTAACTGACTGAGCCACCCAGGCAACCTTAAATAAAAACTTAAAAAAAAAAAAAAATACAAGGCTCCAATTTTTTAGCAATTTAGCAAATCACTATAGAAGTTTCTAAACATTCTGAGTTTCTATCCTTTATTTGTGGATAAGTAGGAACTTATCAGAGCCACTAGAGCATGGTCAAGGACCACGCTTTGAGAAGGCCCCTCAGCTGCCTCATGGGAGTTTATGTTATTCACTCCCCCAAAAACGTGCCTCACTGCAGAGCTAAACTCTACCCTCTGCTTCTAAAGAACCAGTTCCAGTTATTAGAAGTCCAGTTGTAAGGAAGAGTGTAGTGGTTACTAGACACTCATTTATAAACAAGAGGCCATTAAGCAGAGACATTAGAGTAGCTCCTTTAAGCATAATGATGGTGCTGAAACATTTTGTAAAAGGCCTTATGGAATGGAAATCCACAAAACAACATCAACAAAAGTAAAAAATATAATGGCTAAAGAAGAACTACATTTCATAACATTTAGCTAATTAATTTATTTTTCTGCCTTCTCAGACGTTCCAAACTTCATAGCTCAGGAAACTGCTTGTAGATGATCTCTTCCACAACTGTTTCCTCTCTTGTCACAACCCAACTATCCAGCAAAACCACCATCAAATCAAGAGTGGGAATTTTAAGGTTTTTAAAGACAGGAATTTTGTGCTTCTTCATTATTTCCTGAATCTTTTTTTTTTTTTTCCTTTTTGGAAGGGTGGGAACCAGAAAAATATTCTTCTCACAAATCAAAGACCAGTTTAGGATGATGGATAGATGAGTTTTGGCCATCATGAAAAGAAAAAAAGCCCTTGGTTGGTGGGTTGGTTGGTTGGTTAGTTAGTTAGACCCTGCAACATTGAACAGAGCAATATCTTAGGAAAAGGGTGGCCGATGGGCTCTTTCACGGAAATCCAAACTCTGTAGAAGTCTCTGCAAGACCACTCTGATAGAGTCTATGCCGAATGGGGAACCGCCCAGATAAAGAAGGAACTTGCTCCACACACAAACCTTCCAAACTCATAAGTGAGAGAGTGAGTGTGCCTTTCCTTCTTCCCACTGTTTTGTCTCAATGGATTTGAAGGCAACTGCGGGTGATGGGAACATAACAGTCAGTAAGGTCTCTCATCCAGCCCAGGACAGGGCCCCTGGGGAGAGCCGGTGGGGCTGCACCCTCCCCATAGTAGGCTACGGATGGGCCTCGGAGGTCCCCAAACCCCTTCACCCTCTTCTTCCCCATTCCCCTCTTTCTTTGCTTCTTTCCTAACTTTTCATTTTGAAAAAATGCCAAACCAGAGAAAAACTGCAGAACTAGTACTCCGTCTTCTAAATGAATTCCAGATGCTGCTCACCTAAATCACTACTGTTGTGCCATTTTCTCTGTGTATGTGTGAGCACACAGGTGCAACATGCATGCGTGATAGTCATACATACTATTATTATTTTGCTGAACAGTTTGTTCATCCTAAATACATCAGTGTATGTCTCCCAAGAATAAGGATATCATCTGACATAACCCCAATTCAGTAACTGAATTAAGGAAATTAATATGGATATGTTATGTAATATCTAAATAGATATTCTGTATCTATAAGTTGTCCCAATAACATACTTTGATCATTGTTTTTTTTCTGACCCAGGATCTAAGTCAGGGTCATGCAATGCATTAAACTGTCTTGTCTCTTTTGGAGACTTGTTCTCAGTTTGGAACAGACTTTCATGGTATTGACAGTTTCCGAGGGGCTCAGGACAGCTCTTCTGTAGAATACCCCTCTATTTTGGTCTGATTATCTCCTCATGATTAGATTCAAGCTACTCATGCATGTTACATAAGCAATAGCATGTCTTTTCAAGACATCCTATTGACAATATTAACTTGACTTTCATGGGGGGTAATTTCTTGGAGACCCCTTTGCTTTAAAGGTATCTTTTTTCCCCCCCTCTGTCCAAGTAAGCTATGAGGAGATACACTTGAGATTGTGTAAATACTCTGTTCCCTAACAAACTCACCCAGTGATTGTAGCACAAACGCCTCTTATTATTTTTGTTCGTAATGGTAGCCAAATAGCTCATCCAAACAGTTCTGGAATTTGATTACATGCTCAGCCCAGTCTAGCCCTGAGCTGGAATGTCATATGCATACCGATGTGTTTATGATGTGTTTAATGCGTACTGTGAGCCTTTCCATGCATTTGAAAACTACGCCCTTTACATTTTAACCTGTGAGGATTTGGAGAACAGCGCACATTCACACCTTACCCCTTGAGTCACAATGACATAAAAGGCCTCCACACACGGCCACTGTTGTACTGATATATTCTCTCCTGATTCCACCCCATAGACAGGAAGAGAAGTGACCCTGCCTGCACTCTTTCCATATGAAAGTTCCTTGCTTTAGAAAGGTTGAGTAAAGCAGGTGGGGGAAGATTCCGAAATTCAAACACCACACCAAGTCCCAGCCAATCTGGGAAGCAAAATGCCCACTCAGTCTGCAAGCCACAGCAGGGCATCCTGCTGACTTCTGAGCAAAATTAATTGCAAGAACCTGGCCGGTCTCCAAACAACTGTGGTTCCTTGCTTCATTATCGCAAATCTCTCCTGTCACTTCTTAATCAACGCTTCCTTCATAATTCTGTAGCCTGTGGTTTGCTTGCATTTAGACAGGAATTTGTGCACATACCATTTTCATTCAGCAATCATTCTGCATAAGGATTTAAGTTGGAGCTCACAGTTGGGCAAGATTTGGAATTTAGACAGCAAAACCCCCTCAGGGAGCATTGGGAAACAGACCAGACTCCTGCCTCCACTGGGTAGGAATGTGCAAACGATCTCTCAAGGTCATGAAGATACACCTTGCAAATATTGGCCCATAAAATGAAAATGAAATCAACAAGCTCTCTCTCTCTCTCTCTCTCTCTCTCTCTCTCTTTTTTTTTGCTACTGGTGCAAAAATAAAAGAAACTAATAAAGAGCAGTTGGCCACAAAGGGGAAATACCTTGAACATTTATTGGGGAGGTTTTGACTAGCTTGTTTTCCTGCTTGCTATGGGAATATGACAAGATAAGATGTAACTTGTTTTTCCCCTAGACCTTGTCTTCATGCTCTAATCCCTTCCTCATCGGCAAAGCCAAGTAATTCAAACCAAGTAGTGAAATAAGGAATAAGGGATAGGATGCCCACGGACATACAATCTCAAACAATTAAATGATGGAGCCAGGCAAGGGGAATTTTTAGGACTTTGTTCTAACGATATTACAAGAAAGGCATAGGACATACCTATAGAAGCCAGGAGACCTGGGGGCTAAGGAAGGCATGAAGAAGATGGATTAGTCCCAGCAATTCTAACTTTTCTTTTTTCATTGTAATATTATCATGAGCATCTGATTCCTAGAGAAGTCACAGAGTCTAAAAGGCCAACTTAAAAAAAAAAAACTGACAATGGCCCAAATCTACTTTCTTAAAAAAATTTTTTTTCTGGGATAGACATTCCATAACCTTTCTTAGGAAGAGTAAAATCAGAGTAGCTTTGACCTCAAGAAGGAGTCAGTGGTTATACTCTATTTATAAAAAAGGCCATAGCCAATTTAACTGGTATAACTGAACACGTATGTAGGTTATATTGGCCGAAATGGTATGTGGAAGTCCCCGGGACACCCGAAACTTGCTAATGTAGTTGGCTAGTGTCACCTCTACAGCTCAGAATTCTTCAATGGCTCTTTCTCTTCACACTAAGAATAAAATCCAAGTCCTTTCCAAGGTATACAGGACCCACCGATCTGGTCTCCACTTTTGTCAATCTCCTCTTTCTACCTCTACTATTACCCTGAAGTTCATGACGGTCCAGCCATATGGGATTTCTCTCAACTCCTTCAACTTGCCAGCATGTGTGCCCTGGGGATTTGTGCACTTGCTATTTCCACTGCCTGGACAGCAAAGTTCTGACATGCCTAGACTTCAGGTCCCAGCCCACCCATCAATCCCTCAGAGAAGCCTCCCACACTCACCATGTCCAAGGTTCCCAGCCACTCTCCCGATAGGAATCTCTTCTCTTACCCCACGTCCCCGGATCTGCAAGCCTTGCTCATTTGTTCATTTACTTGTTTGTTTTCCACCCACTCCCAACAGGAGACCTTTCTGGTCCTGTTCACTTCAGCATCTCAAGCACTCAACAGACTAGAGCCCAACAGCTATAGGTCGAAATAAGAGCAGCAACAACAAAAATAAAATACTATAAAAAATATGAAGGTCAGATGATAGAAAAGATACTGGATTCTGCTTAATATGAACACTTCTGCCTTGCATTTTAAGCATTCAGGATCAAGTTTAAAGTTCTTTAACAGACCAAGAGCCCTTTGATGCTAGAGAGTCTGCCTTGCATGTCCCTCTTTCCCCCCGCAGCATCCATTGCTCTGGAAAGTTTGCTGACTGTCTACAGAAAAGAAGAGAGGGAGGGGGGAAGGAGGAGAGGAAGGAAGGAAAGAGGGGAAGAGGGGGAGAATTTGTCATCAGATGGACAATGACTTTTCAGGCAGCAACACACTGAGGAAGGCAACCATGAATTTGCTGCTGGCCTTGTTGCATAAGGACTCTGCTCTCAGTATTAATTCAGAGCAGAGAAGTGCTGTCAAGTGTGTGAGGGAGTGAGGAAGGTGGTGTTGGATAATTCTCTGCTGGGCAGCTCCTAAACCATGGGAAGCCAAAGCAAAGCAAGTGAGAGACTCGCTTTCCCAAGAGCCCTGAGGAGAGATCTTTTAAATCTGGGAGCCAGATGGTCTGCCTTATTAAAGGGTGCCTCTCAAAGACAAATCGTCGTTTTGTTTTTTCCTTCAACACTCACCTTGGCAAAAGGTGAATTTCTACTTTGGAATCAAGCTCTCTAAGGTCCCCTGTTCTCAGCTGCAATCCCTGTTCAAATGCAGGACATTCTACTCTGCTGTCTTCTTGGTGTTTATGAGAAGGGAGCTGAGCACGTCCCCAGAAGCCCAAGGATGCCATTTTTGCCTATAAGGGGAACACTGTATCTCAGAGGCAGGGTACTAATCCCATTTCCGTGGAAAGCTTAGCTGTTGCAGAAAGCATCAACACTGCTACATTCACTCTGGAAACATCTGCCGGGTTCTTACACCACTCTCCTCCTAGGGCGCTTTCTGCAAAACGCCCTAGAATGGCTCCCCATTGCCCATTCAGCAGAGGCAGCAGGACTTAGGAACCTACTCTGAGTTTTGTCCCAGAATAGCTCTGGGATCTTGGACAACTCAAACAATCTCCTTGGGTCTGTTTGTCTTCATCTGAACCAGATGACCTTATGTGTTTGGGGGTGGGGGGGGACTAAAATCATGACTTAAATTTATAATGAAAAATAGCTACTTCTGAGTCACCTGGGTGGCTCAGTTGGTTAAGTGTCCCACTCTTGATTTCATCTCAGGTCATGATCTCATGGTTCATGGGATCGAGCCTCATGATGGAGCCTCCTTGGGATTTTCCCTCTTCCTCATTCTCTGCCCCTCCTTCTCTCTCTCTCTCTCAAAATAAATAAATAAACTTTCAAAATTTCATTAAAAAAATAGGTACTTCTGACTTCCAAGGGAGTTTCTGAATTATTTCTGTAACGATCTTTGCTTATTTTGGGATTTGTTTTGTTTTGTTTTGATTAAACTCAGTGACTCTCAAATGCTCTCTCCAAATTGGCAGCATCAACATCACCTTGGAAATTTGCTGGAAATAAAAGATCTGAGGCTCCATCCCAGACCTACTGACTCAGAACTCTGAGGATGTGACCTGCAGTTCTGTGCTTTAACAAGACCTACAGGTGACCCTGATGTGTGCTCACATTTGAGAACTACTGGCCGGCAGTCCTACTTTTATGAATTCCAGATTCATATGAAATGAAATCCAGATTTCCAGCTTCCCTTGAAAATTCAAAAGGTCTAGCTCATATTCCTACAACGAAACAGCTGCAGAGAGTTGATTCAGGTGCAGACAGAGAGTGTTGTCCCCGAGCTGTCACCACTCATTGTCAAACCTCACACAGTTGTACTCACTTGGCCACCATCTGTCTCCTGATGTCACTAGAATTTCATCGTCTGTCTTAGACAGAGCTTCCTCTCCATGCTCCCCCAATATATTACCTTGGCCATGCCACCCTGATTCATTCTATAACCATGCCCTCTGCCATGTCTTTAGTCCCAGTCTATCTTACACAAGTGGAATTGCATTCCTTCCCTACCCCTTTGCTCTCCACTCTGAACTTCTCTGATCATTCAGGAGCTAGCTTGAACCCATTATATTCAGAAAAACTTTGAATTATATTGGTCAATGTTGGTCTCTCCCTCGTATGATGAGTGCAATTTCCTTTTCAGTTAACAATTCCGGATTATGGGGCATCTGGGTGGCTTAGTCGGTGGAACCTCCAACTCTTGGTTTTAGCTCAGGTCATGATCTAATGGTTCATGGGTTGACGCCCTGCATCAGGCTCCACACTGACAGCATGGAGCAGTCTTAGGATTCTCTCTCTCCCAATCTCTCTCTGTCCCTCCCCCTGCTCATTCTCTATCCCTCTCTCTAACTCAAAATAAATAAACCTAAAAAAACGAATTCTGGATTCTATACACAATGATATGTCATAGCATTTCTCTTCAGTGGAAGGAAAGATAGGAATGGTACAGAGGCAGAAAGGGGTCTATAAACTCCCCTATGGGCCCAGGCTATTGTGTCTAATTCTCTTGTTGGACATAGAGGGACTGAAGAGGAATAAGACATACAAACTCTAATTTACACTAAGGTTTCTCAGGGTCAAGACTACTGACATTTGAGACCAGATAATTCTTTGCTGTGATGAACAGCATGGTAGGATGCTTAGCAGCGTGCTTGGTCTCTACTCACTGGATGCCGGCAGCAATCCCCCCAGTTTGACAACAAAAATGTCTTCATACATTGCCGAATGTTCCCCAGGCCATAAAAGCATGTCAGGTTGAGAATCTTTAGCCTAAAGAAATTCAAAATCTCACTGAAGATATCAAAATGCTCCCCCCACACAAAAAGATTAGTTACAAAATCATGGTGGTAAATGTTTGTTGGGTTTGGACATCATAGGCATCTCATCTTATTTCAGAAACAAGTCTTGGATTCCTTTAAAGGAGACTATCAGTTTTCTTTTAGATTCTGACTCTTTGGACTATTGATCAATGTCTCCCAAACCTTCCCTCTTCTAGCTAAAGGAAAGACTCATCACCTAAATCTAGCCAGGCAAGTGCAGGGGTGCACCTGGGGGCTCAGTCAGTTAAGCGTCTGACTCTTGATTTTGGCTCAGGTCATGATCTCACAATCTGTGAGTTTGAGCCCCGAGTCAGGCTCAGCGCTGACAGTGCAGAGCTTGCCTGGAAGTCTCTCTCTCTCTCTCTCTCTCTCTCTATCTCTCTAAAAATAAATAAATAAACATTTTTTATAAGTAAAAATAATAAATAAATAAATAAATAAATAAATAAATAAATAAATAAATAAATCTAGCCGGTTGAGCACACTCTCCATAGAATTTTTCACATCAGTGACAAAAAAGACTCAAGTTCATCAGAGTTCGTTTATTACAGAAGAGGCGACTGAACGAAACTGTCCAGCAGTTTCTGCAATCAACACCTTCTGGAACTTTGTAAGATCCTGATTTTCTAAATCTAGTTCCTCAGCCCTCTGAGCCTTCAACAACCCTTAAACAAATTCCATTTTGAGTTACATTAGTCAACATAGGTTTCAGTTGCTTGCCACCAGAGAATTGTCACTGATAGAATTACTCATGGTACCATAAAAGGTTAGAAAATTAGAGAAAAAAAAAAAAAAAAAAGAGGAGAGGCAAGATGGTGGAGAAGTAGGGAGCTCCGTACATTTTGCTTGCCCCTCTCTCAAACAGAGAAGGCCTGAAGCCATAGGACACTGAACCGCAGGAGTCTGGGAGGAAAAGAGACAGAGTCCACTAAGAAGACAACCTCAGAGGTGCATGAGTACGAACTGGGGAAGATAAAAACAAGCCGGGATCCAGAGACAGGGAGAGAGGGGAGGAAACTCCCTTCGGGGGAGCTGCGGAGAGTCGAGGAAAAGAGAAAGAGCAGCTGAAACTGCTCATAGAACTGTCCCTGGAGAAAAGGCAAACCTCGGCGTGGGACAGAGAGTGACCCTATTTCTAGCTGTGGCACTCACTTTGGGCTGAGTGCCCTGGTTACATGAGGCGCCAGGAGAATCTGCTCCGCTGCTCTCCTGGATCGATCCCCGACAGGGAAGCGGCCTGAACTGCAGGATTACATTTCAGGCAGTATCAATAAAGTGCACAGATTAACCTGGAAACAAGGTGGGGCTTGGGATATAGAACACAGCCCATCTTGGCTATGCCTGCAGCACAGGGAGATCAGACCCAAAAGAGTGATTTGCAATGCTTGATTTGAGAAGGGACTGGGGCACTGCCATTTTTCTCCCCACAACCACCTGGGCAGGACCTCAGGGAGTGGCCCAAGACCTGCCTACACCAAACCACGCCCATTCCCGCTAGGGAGCTTTTTTTTTTTTACTGGGGCCCTGCACTGCACTGCCATGATTACTTCCATATCAATTCTTTTTATTCAGATATATATTCCCTTGTCTCATTCATATCCCTACCCTCTGCTGGAATGGGCACTCTGGGCACTCTGGTCATTGGTTTGCTTAAACAGTCACATTTAACCCATTCTCTAGATGTATATTCTACACCTCCACTGCTACCTTTCTACCTCTCTCTCTCTGTAGTAATCAGACTATATAGTTTCTGAGTAACATTATCTTTGTTTTCTTCTCTTGCCTCCTACAATATTCTCCTTTTTCTCTCTCTAAATTAAGGCTCTTCGTCTCTCTGGTCGCTGTCCAATTTCACTTTCTCCCCACCATGTCATCTGTATATGCTCTTCCATCAGCACTGCATACACCCTGTTCTTTATTTGTAGCTGGGAATTCTGGTTTTATGCTTTTAGACTATCCTTTGTCTTTTGGGTTTTTTTTCATTTTCCTTTTTTCTTTCTTTCTTTTTCCCTTTCGGTTTGCTTGTTCGTTCGATTTGTTTTTGTGTTTGCGTGCCTTCATTCCCTGTATGTTTGTCTGTCTGTTTTTCTTTCCAGGTCTACCTCAAGAAACAAGCCAAAGTACACATGGTGGAGAGTCCCAAATACCACTATGAGTAAGGAAATAAAATAACCAAGGTCTCAACAAGAGAGACCAAGAGACACTGTTCAAAGAACACTAATGAACAGACAGGCCTTGGACAGTCAATGAGCCTTCTTTAATACAGCAGTACTCACAGGTGCAGAGCACTAACAAGGTTTTAAAACTAACAAGAGACAGAAAGTTAGCCAAAATGATGAAACTGAAGAACTCTCCTCTAAGGAAATTCCAGGAACAAATGACAGCTAAAGAACTGCTCAACACAGATGTAAGCAACATAACTGAACAAGAATTTAGAACAATAGTCATAAAATTAATCACTGGGCTTAAAAAAGGCATGGAAGACGTCAGAGAAGCTATTGCTACAAAGACTATGGAGCTTAAAAATAGATGTGATGAATTAAAATATGCTATAAATGAGATGCATAATAAAATGGAGGCATCCAATGCACGGACTGAAGAGGCAAAAAGGAGAATAAGTGACTTAGAAGACACAATTATGGAAAAAGAAGAAGCTGAGAAAAAGAGAGACAAATTGATCCAGGAGCGTGAAAGGAGAGTTTAAGAACTAACTGATACAAACAAATGGAACAATATCCATATCATAGGAATTCCAGAAGAGATGGAGAGATGGAAAGGCGCTGAAGGAGTCCTTGAACAAATTATAGCTGAGAACTTACCTAATCTGGGGAAGGAAACAGATATTGAAATCCAAGAGGCAGAGAGAACTCCCCTCAGACATAACTTGAATTGATCTTCTGAAAGACATATCATAGTGAAACTGGCAAAATATAAGGACAAAGAGAGAATTCTGAGAGCAGCTAGGGAGAAAAGGGCCCTAACATACAAAGGGAGACCTATCAGAGTGGTGACAGACCTATCTGCTGAAACTTGGCAGGCCAGAAAAGAATGCAGGAAATCTTCAATGGCCTATTTCAAGAAACTAGAAAAAGGACAAATACAAAATCTAACAACACACCTAAAGGAACTAGGAGGAGAGAAACAAGAGCATCCCAAACCCAGTAGGAGAAGAAGAAATAATACAAATCAGGGCAGAAATAAACAATATAGAATCCAAAACAAAAAACAAACAAACAAAAAAACAGTTGAAGAGATCAATGAAACCAAGAGTTAGTTTTTTGAAAAAATAAGCAATTGATAAACCTCTAGCCAGGCTTCCCAAAAAGAGAGAGCACCCAAATAGACAAAATCATGAATGAATATGGATTTATTACAAGAAATCCCTCAGGAATACATGCAATTTTCGGGGAATACTATGAAAAATTATATGCCAACAAACTAGTCAACTTAGAAGAAATGGACAAATTCCTAAACACACACTCACTACCAAAATTCACATGGGAAGAGATAGAAAATCTGAACAGACCCATAACTAGTGAAGAAATTGAATCCGTTATCAAAAATCTCCCAATAAATAAGAGCCCTGGGCCAGATGGCTTCCCTGGGGAATTCTACCAGACATTTAAAACAGAATTCATATGCATTCTTCTCAAGCTATTCCAAAAAATAGAAATGGAAGGAAAACCTCCGGACTCATTTTAGGAAGCCAGCACCCCTTTGATTCCCAAGCCAAAGAGAGACCAGCAAAAAAGAGAACTACAGGCCAATATCCTTGATGAATACATATGCAAAAATCCTCAACAAGATACTTGCAAATCGAATCCAACAGCAAAAAAAGAATTATCCACTATGATCAGGTGGGATTCATTCCTGGGTTACAGGTCTCGTTCAACATTCGCAAATCAATCAATGTGATACATCAGATTAACAAAAGATAAAAACCATATGATCCTGTCGATAGATGCAGAGAAAGCATTTGACAAAATACAGCATCCCTTCTTAATAAATACCCTTGAGAAAGTTGTGATAGAAGGAACCTTACTTAAACATCATAAAAGCCATTTATGAGAAGCACTCAGCTAACATCATCCTCAATGGGGAAAAATGGAGAGCTTTCCTCCTGAGATCAGGAACACGACAGGGATGTCCACTCTCACCCCTGTTGTTTAACATAGTGCTGGAAGTCCTAGCATCAGCCATCAGACAACAAAACGAAACAAAAGGCATCAGAATTGGCAAAAAAGAAGTCAAACTTTCACTTTTCACAGATGACATGATATTCTACATAGAAAATCCGACAGATTCCACGAGAAGCCTGCTAGAACTGATCCATAAATTCACCAATGTTGCAGGATACAAAATCAACGTACAGAAATCGGTTGCATTTTTATACACCATCAATGAAGGTAGAGAAAGAGAAATCAAGAAACTGATCCCATTCACAATTGCACAAAAACCCATAAAATACCTAGGAATAAACCTAACCGAAGATGTAAGAGATCTGTATGATGAAAACTATAAAAACTTATGAATGAAATTGAAGAAGTCACAAAGAAATGGAAAAACATCCCATGTTCATGGATTGGAAGAATAAATATTGTTAAAATGTCATTACTACCCAAAGGAATCTACACATTCAGTGCAATCCCAACAAAAATTGCACCAGAATTCTTCTCAAAACTAGAACAAACTCTCATAAAATTTGTATGGAACCACAAAGACCCCAAATAGCCAAAGTAATATTGAAGAAAACCAAAATGGGAGGTATCACCATCCCAGACTTTAGCCTCTACTACAAAGCTGTCATCATCCAGACAGTATGGTATTGGCACAAAAATAGACACATAGACCAATGGAATAGAACAGAGAACTCAGAATTGGACCCACAAATGTATGGCCAACTAATCTTTGACAAAGCAGGAAAGAGCATCCAATGGAAAAAAGACAGCCTCACAACAGATGGTGCTAGGAGAAGTGGACAGCAACATGCAGAAGAATGAAACTAGATCACTTTCTCACACCATACACAAACATAAACTCAAAATGGATAAAGGACCTGAATGTGAGACAGGAAACCATCAAAACTCTAGAGGAGAAAGCAGGAGGCAAACTCCTTGACCTCCACCGCAGCAATTTCTTACTTGACACATTCCCAAAGGCAAGGGGATCAAGAGCAAAAATGAACTACTGGGACCTCATCAAGATTAAAAGCTTCTGCACAGCAAAGGAAACAGTCCATAAAACTAATAGGCAACTGACGGAATGGGAAAAGATAGTTGCAAATGACATATAAGATAAAGAGCTAGTATCCAAAACCTATAAGGATCTCACAAATTCCACACGTGAAAAACAAACAATCCAGTGAAGAAATGGGCAGAAGACATGAACAGACACTTCTCCAAAGAGGACATCCTGATGGCCAACAGACACATGACATGATGCTCAGCATCCCTCCTCATCGGGGAAATACAAATCAAAACCACCCGGAGATACCATCTCACGCCAGTCACAGTGGCCAAAATGAACAAATCAGGATACTCTAGATGCTGGTGAGGATATGGAGTAACAGGCATGCTCCTACACTGTTGGTGGGAATGTAAAACAGTGTGGAGGTTCCTCACAAAACTAACAACAGAACTCCCCTATGACCCAGCAATAGCACTGCTAGGAATTTACCCAAGGGATACAGAAATGCTGATGCATAGGGGCACATGGACCCCAATGTTCATAGCAGCACTCTCAACAATAGCCAAAACATGGAAAGAGCCTAAGTGTCTATCACGGACGAATGGGTCAAGAAGATGTGGTTTATCTATACCATGGAATACTACATGGCAATGAGAAAGAATGAAATCTGGCCATGTGTAGCAACATGGATGGAACTTGAGGGTGTTATGCTGAGTGAAATAAATCAGGCAGAGAAAGAGAGATACCATGTTTTCACTTATGGGTGGATCAGGAGAAACTTAACAGGAGGACTATGGGGGAGAGGAAGAGGAAAAATAGTTGGGGAGAGGAAGAGAGGCAAACCATGAGAGACTCTTGAATACTGAGAACAAACTGAGGGCTGATGGGCTTGGGGGGGAGGGGAAGGGGGGTGATAGGCATGGAGGAGGGCACTTGTGGGGATGAGCACTGGGTGTTATATGGAAACCAACTTGACAATAAACTACGAAAGAAGAGGAAAAAAAAGAAAAAGAAATGAAAAAAAATATTTTCAAATAAAAATTTTAAAAAAGTAAAAGAAAAGTACTAGCATAAACTAGAACTGAATATGCAAATATATTTATATGTATGCATATATATTATGTGTTAATATATATGATTACATATAAATATATGTGTATCTAGACACAAAAATATGTATTAAAAATGTACACTAAATATTAATAGTAGTTTTAGTTGAGACATGACATTACAGATGATTTGTATTAAGGTTTTTCAATTTTGGTATTCTCCTACATGTTCATTTAAATAGCCTCTTGTGGTTTACATAACACATATATTCATTTCTTAAGTCCTATGCATTTTTTAAAAGAAACATCTGAAATGCCCACATTTATTATATATGACATTATGCTATTTTATGTTTTATTTGTCAATCATTTAGTACTCCACTAAAACTGAACCTCTTTAAACTAAAAAATTACTTTTCCTACTTCTCTGAAGTCCAAATATATAGCACTAAGGGGGATGAACAATCCACATAACCGCAAATCACTTCAACTTTGAGGTCAGATAGTTGCATTAATTAGTAAAGTGGTTTCAGTAATTATTAAAGATTTAGCTATAACTTGGAATATCTGATATATTCTCTTTAGTTAAGTGAAATTGGAAAGAGCCATGATAACAAAAGCAAATGGAAAAGGACCACGTTGGGAGACAGATATATAATTAACAAACTCCTTTATCTAAACTTTCATTAAAGGCAAACAATCAAATGTTGAGATAGAAAAAGCACAGCTTTTAATTAAAGTGTAACTTCCTTTCAAGAATGGCGTTGCTTTGGGCTAGGATTTGTCAACATATGCCCCAAACCATCACTCCTTTCCTATGTGGCTAGTTGGTATTTCAGCATATTTTCTAATCACTCAGAATCATAAATTAGTTTATGAATGCAACAATAACAGCAAGCCAAGCAGAGAACTGTGGTGTAATACTCCGTCACAAAAACAAATCCATCACTTCGGAGAATTCAAGAGCATTTAAGTATTCAGTGTTAAAGACAAATTCTTTACTTCCAGACTCACCCTCTCATAGACGTCTTTGAATGCCAAGGACAAACACTGCCTAATATCTTCAATTATTTACTTTCAAGAATTGGAGAAGAAATGTCCTACTCTTCTATTTTTAAAAGCCTTTTAGAAACCTGAAAATCAGATTAAGATAGGAAAAAAAATCAAACAAACCTTTAAATGACCCCCTGCCATCTAAATATGAGGCCAGGCTACAGAAAAGAAAAGAAAAAAATCCCTTCCATTTCTTCCATCAGCACAAATATTCTGTGTCCCATCCTGCCTTTGCTATGTGTGGGTGATGTTCTGGTTGGGTCCCGAGCTGGCTCCGTTTCCTCTTTCCACTGGCATTTTGCCAGGAAGTCCCCCATTGGTTATGCATTAACACTACTTGCATGCAACCAGCTCTATGTCAGCCTTTATCACACTCTTGTATTATCCTCCCTCCCCAAACTGTGCAGTACTGCCGTTCAACTGCGTAACCAGAGAACACAGCAGAGCAATCCCACCATCTGTTGGGAGGCCATAAGTACAGGGACCACTTAAGAGGATGTCGGATTAGACACACTGGATTCAAATACCCACTGTGTCCCTTATTAGCTGAGTGTGACCTTGGTGGAATTACCTATCTTCTCTGCCTTCATTCCTTCCTCAGTAAAAAAGGGGATAATGAGGGGCGCCAGGGTGGCTCAGTTGGTTAAGTGTCCAACTTTGGCTCAGGTCATGATCTCGTGGTTCATGAATTCAAGCCCTGCATCGGGCTCTCTGTGCTGACAACTCAGAGTCTGGAGCCTGCTTTGTATTTTGTGTCTCTCTCTCTGCCCCTTTCACACTCATGCTCTGTCTCTATCTCTCTCATTCTCTCTCAAAAAATGAATAAACATTAAAAAAAAAACTTTTAAAAAGGGATGAGGATACTGCTTTGGGGGGAGTATTGTAAGGGTTAATCAAAGGGAACTAGTACCTACGAAATGCTTACTTAGCACAGTGCCTGGTACACAGTAAATGCTTAGCGAACAGCAGCTTTCATCATATCTCATTTGCATATTAAGGCCACATTTTATGACAAACATTTTCTACATGATATGATGTAAGGGCCACCGAAGGTGCCTATTTCAAATATTGTGTAAGCTCTCTTAATACCCCAGATTCCCATCATTCAAATCCCCTGAGATTTTTCTAATGACAGAAGACTCTGATATATATGCAAAAATGTTAACTAGGAAAAATGATACAGTAAGCTCTTTTCACTCATTAACAGCACTTAGTTTATCAAATTAGCTATCCCTGTCAACTAGTGGATTCCTGCCACAATACAGCAGATATATGCTGAACATTTACTACTGTAGGAGACTATCCTCAGAGGGCAGAGGGAGCAGAGCTAAGTAACAGAAGATCCCTGGCATCAAGTGGATCACAAATTACTGGCAATGGCAGGTATGCATGGATGTACACACAAAAATACAAGGAATGCCACTGGGTGTGGGTTTGTTGTACACACATGCTTTTACGGGAAGGGGTTGTTGCAAACTGAATGTTTGTGTTTCTCCTCACCAAATCCATACATTGAAATCCTAACCCCCAAAGTGATGGTATTAAGAACTGGGGTTTGGGGTGGTTAGACTATGAGGGTAGAGTCTTGCTGTGAGGACACAGCAAGATGAGAGAAGGGCTATGAATTGGGAAGTAGGCTCTCACCAGAGGCCAAATCTGCCAGCACCTTGATCTTAGACTCCCCAGTCTCCAGAACTGAGGAATCAATGTTTGTTTAAACCCCCTAATCCACGGTATTTTTATTACAGCCTGAACAGATTAATATATGGGTATAAATCCCTTTCTACATAGAAGAAACCATATTTGAGGTATAACATGCACTCATCCATCCATCCATCCATCCGTCCATCCATCCATCAATCCATCCGTCCGTCCGTCCGTCCGTCTGTCTGTCCGTCCATCCTTCCAGCCAGCCAGCCAACCAGCCAGCAAGCCAACCATTCATCCATCCATTCATCCAACCATTCATCCATCAATCCAGCCAGCCAGCCCATCAGCCAGCCAGCCAGCCAGCCAGCCAGCCAGCCAGCCATCCATCCATCCATCCATCCATCCATCCATCCATCCACCCAGCCAGCCAGCCAGCCAGCCAGCCAGCCAGCCAGCCAGCCATCCATCCATCCATCCGTCTGTCCATCTGTCCTTCCAGCCAGCTAGCCATCAAGCCAGCCATCAAATCAGCCATCCATCCATCCACCCACCCATCCATCCATCCACCCATCCATGCATCTATCTAACATGCCAATTAGATGCAAAGCATATAAAGCACTGAGTTCATTAAAATGGTGAACAAGACAAATGTTATCACATGAAATTCCTGGTCCAGGATATTGACAGATAAGGGTATATAATTACAATTTGAGACAGGGGATAAAGAGCAAAGCAACAGTGTGTCATAATACATTTAGAACAGTGCCTCACAAATAATAGTCAGATAATCAACTATCATTGTCCTATATCGCTATGGCTGTGACTACCTATGTGGATTAACAGATAGGAATTGACTGCATGAGGGTCAGGTGCAAGAAGCACCCCTGCCCAATGAGGTATTTTGCCCAAGTGTAAGAGACTAGCAAGTGGCAGAAATCAGTTTAAACACAGGCAACCAGGCTCTGTCTGCTCTTTTTTTTTAAATAGTTTATTGTCAAGTTGGTTTCCATATAACACCCAGTGCTCATCCCCACAAGTGGCCCTCTCTGCTCTTAACTGTGTGATTTGGCCTTCTGATACATACATGGACTTGTACTGAGTAGGCTATTCCTTAATAGCATTTTTCAGTTTAATGATGTATTAAATCATCTTCCCATTTCTATAGAAAATATTCTACAGCATCATTTTAATATTTGCAGCGTGATTTACTTCACTCTGATAGCATGGAGAGATTGGTTCTGGCCCTTTTAATGTTACAAATAACGCTATGATGAACATCTCTTTGTCTTTTCTTTTGCCTGCAATGATGGCTTTTTCTTTCCAGATTTCGCTCTTACAGAGGAATTGCCGTGTAAATCCTGTGCATATTTTCAGGATCTTGCCACCTGTTATTATCAGGGAATGTTGTCAGGATATGGTCTCAGAAATGTTTGTACCCATTGCTCAGATGGTCCACAGACTCTGCCCTGAGGCACCCCTGAGGCTGCTCTCAGGGCCTTGTCTCTGTGCCTCTAATTGTCCTGTGGACTCTGCTTGGCTCCATTGTCTCCAGGAATGTCGGTGGGGGAGGGGTTTCTGTGCCAACCCCCCCTGTTGCAGCTGGGGAGGCTCAAAGCCACAAGGAAGGTAAGGAACAGAAGACCTAGGGGAAAGGACGGCCCCTGCCCCCTCACCCACTCACGTGTAAAGAGACCCCGCCCCATACCCGGTTTTCAGGCCATAAAAGATGAAGTGCAAGTCTTCCGCATTAGCAGCTGGGGCCGAATTCTCATCAGCTTTTTGTCTTTAGAGAAGTTCCTTTCTGAGCCTCCGTTTTCTCAGGGTGAGTTATTAACATATCAATGATACGGGTCATAAACTGGGAAGGATATATTTCACTGCTATTAAAATGCATATTTTTCACATTTTAATATCTATGAAATGGGACTAGGTCATACAATCGATCATTTTAAAAAGCACACCGCGCCACAGCCTACCTGGCGGTGTTTTGTTCTGGAGCGAACGCAGCAAGCAGAAACCTAAAAATGACACCCTTGTGTGTGAACGGAAGCGGTGACAGGAGAAATGTCACTCTGGTGACTGAGCTACGCTGCACAGACAGGCAGGTGTCCACGTGGCCCGCACCCAGTCACCCCGTCTCCTTACAAACAGGGAGCTTTCTCTGGCTGCTGGGCGGACGGGAAAATCAGAAGGACCCGAAGCAGGTCAGGGATATAAACAATCTACAAGGACCACCTTTGTGCTCTAGCGTCCATTCTGATCCTCCCTTCACCTGGGTTCTTTGGAATGTGGGAAAGGCCAAGGAGAAGGGAAACATTCTCATGAGTTTGCATTTTCCTTTGTGAAGAAAGATACCAGCCGCCCGCCCCCCCCCCCCCCCCAAGGAATTCTGGTGTCATCTCATTGTTGACAGTTTTCTCACATGTGTACTCCTAGCTGCAAGGGAACCTGGAAAGGTAATTTTTTTTTCCTGGACATATTGCTATCCCAAACCAACTCATGCTATGAAACTAGAGAGCATGGATATTGAATAGGAGGCTCCCAGTAGCTGTGCTCAACCCCTACTATGCCCTAGTGGGTGGGGATGCAGGGGCCAGACGATGTTCACCTCTTAATTCTTATCTTTAACTTGTTCTTGATATACAGCTTAAAAATGGCTGTCCCTACAGATTCGTTCTAGAACCACTGTGATTAAACTTTCCCAGATTTGAATACTTAAAAGGCTTCAACATTTTTTACTTTACTCGCTTTACCTCGAACTTACAGATACATGTTTTCTTTTTAAAGACAAAAATAATGGTTTATCTTCCCTTGACTGTTTTCTTTCCCTCTCCACCTAAACAAAGTACTCAGAAATAATCAAATACAAATAGTCCTTCAAACCTTCTAGTATCTCCCTTGAAAGCCCTCAGGCAGCACTTCCGAGAAAGAAAGAAAGAAATGCCAATGTTCTCCCCTGGGTCAGAGAGTCACCCAGTAACGCATAGGCTTTTGGAATTTCTGCTTAGTATCTCTAAGTTCTTCAAATGACAAGAATGAATTTCTAGAGAAGAAAAGGTGTATTGATTTTTTTTCTGTAATAAACAAAGAATGTGCTCCATCTGTCTGTAAGAGTTACTTTGAACCACATCTTTTTTTCCTCTCAGAAGGGCAGAATATGTCAAAAAACAAAAAACAACAATTAGTGTCAAACTTTCCAAAGAACATGGCTTTTCCTTAATTTTGTAAATCAAGGGAAATTGCTGAGCGTTTCCAAATTGAGGTCGGGTTTCTTTTCCTCTCATTTACTTTTGGCACCTGTTGGAAGATTGGCAAAAAACACAATGTCACTGGGGTTGTGTTTGTATTTATGCTTATTTAGTGCAGGGGAGTGCGTGTGGGCGAAGGAGTCAGGTAGATTGGATGACTTGAGAGCTGGATTTACAACCGAGGCACCACAGACACAGTTGTGCTGTTTAAAATCCCAGGTGTGAGACTCCATGTTTATAATAAAAAGGCGGGGGGCGGGGAACACCCACTATACAAATTCCTGCAGATTAAATGAAAAGTTGACTCCTGAATGTGTGTATCATATGTTATTATGTATATCATTTTTTTAACTTTTTAAAAAATTTTATTTATTTATTTTGAGAGACACACAGTCAGGGTGAGTGGGAGGGGCAGAGAGAGGGAGAAAGAATCCCAAGCAGGCTCCGCACCATCAGTGCAGAGCCTGATGTGGGGCTCAAGCTCACGAACTGTGATATCATGACCTGAGCCGAAACCTAGAGCCAGTCGCTTAACTGACTGAGCCACCCAGGTGCCCCAGTATATCATGCTTTTTATGAAATATGTAAGTATTAAATAATTTGGACTTCTGGGTAAAAAGGGCCATGAGGAAAAATCTATGGTCTCTCCATGCTGCAATAAAAATGGCCAAGGGAAGAGCACCTGGGTGGCTCAGTCGGCTAAGCATCTGACTCTTGATTTCGGGTCAGGTCATGATCTCATGGTTTGTGGGATTGAGCTCCACGTCAGGCTCTGAGCCGACAGCACAGATCCTACTTAGGATCTTCTCTCTCTCTCTCTCTCTCTCTGCCCCTCCCCTGCTTACACACTTGCTCACATGCATGTACCCTCTCTCTCTCTCAAAATAAACAAACAACAACAACAAAAAATGGCCAAAGAAATTTTAGAAATTCAAAAACAGCCCCTTATTAGCAGCCTTAGGAAATGGAAAGGAGATAATATCCACGTACCAGAAACTTTACAGAATTTCTACCAGGGATTATACACATGGAATCAAGTTGAAAAGGAAGAAAATGGCAACTGAGTTCCCAAAACTACAGGAGTTCCATGTATTGCACGATGGTGGAGGTGGTCCCCATGCGGCTCCTTGGTGGCACATTCCACCCAAAGGAGTGACAAAGGCTTGAGGCTGCAGGTTAGTCAGCATGGGGGTGTCAGATAAAATAGCCTGAGTTGATCCCTGTGCAGTGTTCAGGGCACAGGTATGCTCAAAATGATTCCTTGGTTATCAGAAATTCAGATTTCACTGGGTAGCCTATATTTTCGCTTGCTAAATCCAACAACCCTAAACCAGCATAACACACAAAGTGGAGAGTGGAAAGTCACAAGCAGCCACAAGCCAGGTGCCACCAGATAAAAAACATTCAGGTCTGTGAAAAGATACTTCAGATCATCAAAAGCAGATCAAACTCAGATGCCCTAAAAAGAAGAGGAAGGTTTCTGAGGATTTTTTTTTAAAGGATGTTTAATTCAATTTTTTAAAAGGTCCCATGGGGCACTCCATGTATTGGACTGGAATCCCCTGGTCCAGAGAAGATCAAAGCGCATGGTCTGGGGTTGGATCACCAAACAGATAAGATAAATGCTTGCAAGATTCTAGTTTTAAAAACAACCAACTCAGCTATAGGCCAGTATAAAAAAGAAATCTGGAATGGATCAATCAGGGTTTCTGGTTGCAAGCAAGAGAAATTGCCTGGCTGATTTAGGTAGAAAAAAAACAAAATCTTTTCAGAGCCTACTGAGAAGCTTAGGAAATTTTAAAAGAGTTCCTGGCATTAGGTTTAGAAAACAGTCAGAACTGGGGTGCTACTGACTGAGTGTTAGCATCCCCCCAAATCCCTATGTCGAAACCTAATTACCAATGCCATGGTGTTAGGAGGTGATTAGGTCATGAGGGCAGAGTCCTCATGAATGGAATGACAAAGAGACCTCCCCCACCCCTTCCACCACACGAGGGCACAGCGAGAAGGTCGTCCACGAACCGGAAATCAGCCTCTCACCGGACAACAAATCCACCAGCACCTTGATCTTGGACTTTCCCAGCCTCCAAAACTGTGAGAAATCAATGTTTGCTGAGTAAGCCCCCCACTGTCTGTGATATTCGATTGCAGCAGCACATGCTAAGGCAAAGGGGGAGGGGAGGAAGCGAGAAATACAGCAAAATCCCACCACACAGTGAGTCATTCTCTGAACACTGAATGCCAAAAGTGATGAAGGTGGCAGAATATGGCATCCCAAAACATGTCATTTTGGCAGAAAGATTATTTTGAGCTAAAGGCACTTAAAACACCCAGCAGGTGCAAGAAGAGAACTCTGACCTCCTTCTGAAAAATCTGAACAAACAGACCTGGCTAAACTAACCCTTCTCTTCCTCGCTACTTTTCTACCATGAACCCCCTAGCTCACGCCCCTGTGCCTTGTCACGTTTTCATAACTTACTACTCTTTGTCCGATTCGGTGTACAAGTGTTCAACTCTAGCTGCTTCCCTGGGTCTTCATTTCCTTATGAGGGCTCCTGTGACATGTAAAAGTTCTACTAAACAATTTTTTTAAATGTTTTTGTTGATTTCTTTTTGAGAGACACAGAGCCCAAGCAGGGGAGGGGCAGAGAGAGAGGGAGACACAGAATCCGATGCAGGCTCCAGGCTCCCTGTCGTCAGCACAGAGCCTGATGTGGGGCTCGAACTCACGAACCACGAGATCGTGATCTGAGCCGAAGTCGGATGCTTAACCGACTGAGCCCCCCAGGCGCCCCAAGTTCTATTAAATAAATGTGCCTGCTTTGCTCCTCTTGGTCTGTCCTACCCCCACTTAATTCTCAGGCGCTGCTGGAGACCCCATGGTGGCCGCAGTAGCCCTGAACTCCAACTTGACCGTCCTCTGCAGAGAGGCCCCTCCTGTTCCTGGAAATGCCACCAACAGCTGCCGGTGACTCTGGGGCTATTGCTGTGTGCCACCACCAAGGGCTCCCTGGTGTTCCTGCACCTTCCATGCACAGCCTTGATGCACAGGAAGGGAAGGCTTTATCCGATTAAGCTGGCCGGCACCGCGGCTCAGCAACCTGGCTGTACACGCCAGCGGAAAAGCCAAAGCATGGCTTCTGAAATTTTCAAAACCGTGAAGAGCATTCAAACAGTAAGCAGTTAATTTTTTTTTCTTAGAAAAAGGCAGTGACCACCTAGGAATAAAAATACAGGAAGACATGAACAGCCGGGCACCTGGGTGGCTCAGTCAGTTGAGCCTCCTTCTTGGTTTCAGCTCAGGTCATGATCTCATGGTTCAGGAGTTCACGCCCCATAGCCTCTCTGCACTGGCAAAGCAGAACTTGCTTTGGATTCTGTCTCTCTCTCTCTCTCTCTCTCTCCCCCTCTCTCCTCCTTCTCCCCCATTCATTCTCTCTCTCAACATAAAGAAATAAACATTAAAAAGAAAAGAAAACACGAGCAGCATGTTTCAATGCAGTCATCTATTTGGTGAAATGTCTTCTTCTTTAAACTTTTCTGCCTTTTCTAAACTGTCTACAAGGAACATGCATTATCATTGCAGGTTTTGAAAAAGGTTATTTTAAAAAGACATCAAATATCTCTCACAAACCTAATGATAATTATTTCCACCCATTTATTGTTTTATATCCTTTCGGTGCTAATGAAACATTGTTTACCGTTTTTTTTTTCATCAGGATATTAAAATACTTTGCCTGCTCATAAATTCATTCAAATGTGTCAAGGAAAAATTCCCTCAAGAAGAGAGTGTGCAGAGCAGAGCTCAGCATATTAGAAAACCTTACTGGTTGCTTTTCAACAAGCTTCGTAAGAGAAAATGAATAATCCCACGTTTTACAAAGATGGTACTTGGTACAGTAAAGGGGCCAGGCTCACGGGCAGAGGCGCCATCCGTCAGTGTGGCTCTGACACGTGTACCTTAGGAGAGCCAGGCCCATCAGGATAAAATGTGGCCTGCAGCCCATGTAAATCAACGGAAGGAGGCGAGAACCCAGGAGACATTTGTTTGGCCGGCGCGGTGGGCGTGCCCCACCCCAACCCAGAACTCATTATGGTCTTATTTGTACAGTCACGGTATTTTATTTAATGTGTATGACAGTATCTCATTATGTCCTCAAAGAAGGAGGAATCATTCGCTAAAACACGAGCAAGTGCTGTTTGCATTTCATGGAGAAGGGTAACTGTTTGCAAGCAAAACGAAACCAGGCCCTTTGGTAAGATCACACTTCGGTGAAGATTTGACTCAGAAATGTGGGCGTGCGGTGAGAGGCCGGGATGCTGCTGGGGGTTGTGCGGGGCAGTCCTGGTGAACTTGAGTAGTCACCGGGGTCTTTCTCACAACTTCCTTGTAGCATCTTCCCCTTGTCGTGTGCTTCTTCACATCTGCGGATACCCAGAAGCAGCCTTCACCTTATTATGCTCATTAGCAGGTGCCAGGCGTGGATTCTGTTTACTTGCCCTGGCTTGGTGGCTGGCACCAACGTACGGTCCCGTGTGGCCGGTGTGGGGACGCACACTGCCGGGCTCTAACGCTTAACCTCTGCTGGCATTCATCAGCCCACACACTGGGTATCACACCCTCTCTGCCAGGGGTGTACGCATGCCCGTGGTTGCGTGCACAGAACACCTGACTCCACACCCCACCTCCATGACTCCCTAGCCAGGTGAGCTCCACTCCAGCAAGTCACCTCACTTCCCTGAGCCCAAAATATGCACCTGAAAACTGCAGATGATAAAGTGCCCTCATCTCAGAGGACTGCCCCAGGATTTTATAAGGTAATAACTTCCTTAAAACTTTGTTTTTACAGAGAGAGAATCCTAAGCACACTATTTATGTATTTACTTATCTATTTATTTATTTTTACAGAGAGAGAGAGAGAGAGAGAGAGAGAATCCCAAGCAGGCTCTGCACTGTTAGCGCAGAGCCCGATGTGGGGCTCAAACTCACAAACTCTCAAAGATCATGACCTGAGTAGAAATCAAGAGTTGTTTGCTTCACCAATTGAGCCACCCAGGTGCCCCGATAACAATTTTTCAGTGTATATATCATCTATAAGTGACCCACAGATACGTATATGCATACATAAGATGAACTGTTATGCTTTACAGAGAATGTTTGTTTCAAGTACAATGGATTTATATTTCTTCTTCATGAATCGGATTTGAAAGTCTTATTTGGTTATAATTGCTCTTGAAAAATTCCTTGGATCACCCACAAAGGATGAAGTTTTAACATCTCTTGAGAAGTCTGAACTAGCTTGTCTTTTGTGCAGTGTTAGATTGTGGCTTTGCTGGCTGAGCCCCAGATGTAGTGGCTGACAGAAAGCTAGCAGACACCCAGATTGATGAAATACTGGCACCCTGTGAGGCACGGAGAACTTCAGAGGGACCCCAGGGAGGGCAGATTCAGGTCCCCCACCTCGTGCTCAGGCAGCCAGCTCGTCTTAAAATCCTCTTTCTGCCGCTCTCCCCAACCCCCCCCCCTCCAGTGTAAGTTTCAGCTCACTGACTATAGCGTGGTTTACAAAACTGCGCTAGTTTGCAGAATAAAGGAAACTGCTGTGACGACCACAGCAATGGGGTAATGGCTGTGTGTCTGTCATGTTTTACTTTGAGACTCTTGTTTGAGGAATGTCTCCTGCACCTGTGAGGTCCTGGGCCAGTGGGTCTCAAACATCTGCATGACTACAGTCACACAAAGTACGCACTGAAAATGCAGATTCCAGAGCCTAGCTTCTTGAAGTAACACAACACCTGGGGCTGGCTCTGCGACACCATAGAGGAAACAACACTGACTCAGAGTCATCAAGGAGCACATTTGGATCACATTCAGGTCCATTTTCTCCTATCTGACAAAGTCCAGGAAATGATCTCTTGGTGAAATTCAGCAACAATTGCATAAAACTGAAGAGCCTTCAGTGGAAACAAATGAATACAGGAAACTCAGGAGGTTAAAAAGTTTCTGAACAATACATCTGCTTAGAGTCGCTTGCATTGTCTGATAATAGCTCAAACTCCAAGTCTTAATTCCTAGTATTTAACATACCGAACTTGAAAGTTGAAAAAACAAAAATCATTTTTTTTCTTCCAGTGAGGAAAAGACCAAGAGCAAACACTGCATTCATTAATTCCAGACAAAGATGCCAACATGAAAAGAATTCTTAAAAAGACAGCAGAACTAATTGCCAGGAGGTATCCTAGATGTGATCCTGGAACAGGAAAAAGAAAATGTAGAAAAGCTGATGAAATGCAAATAAAGTGAGGAGCTTAGTTGATGGAAGCACATCCATCTTGATTTCAGAGTTTTAACAAATGCACCAGGGTCACGTGACACGATAATATCAGAGGAAACTTGGTGAAGAGCATTCAGGAACTCTTATTTTTGCGAATTTTCTATAAATCTAAAGTTATCCCAAAATTAAAATTATTCCATAGGTTTTTTTTTTTTTTTTTTTTTTTTTTATGGCAGTAAAGCCTAACATTTAAAAGCATGAGTTTTTAAGTCAGATCCTTCACTGTATCTTAGACTTCTATTGTAGGCTGGCTCAGCACTCATGGGCTGTGTGTCCCTGAGCAATTATTCCACGGATCAGGGCCTCAAGTTCTTCATTTGATAAATGCGAGAACACTAGTACCTGCCTCCTAAGGCCGTTGGTAAGATTAAATAAGTTCAGGGGTGCCTCAGTGGCTCAGTCAGTTGAGTGTCTGACTTTGGCTTAGGTCATGCCTCACTGTATGTGGGTTCGAGCCCTGCATCAGGCTCTGTGCTGACAGCTCCGAGCCTGGAGACTACTTCGGATTCTGTGTTTCCCTGTCTCTGCCCCTACCCTGCTTGCACACGCGCTTTCTCCCTCAAAAAAGAATAAACATTAAAAAAAAATTTTTAAGATTAAATGAATTCAAACATACTTTGTTTAAAACTGTGTCTGGCACTTAGCAAGGACCCAGTGATTGTTGCCTGTTATCACCCACAGCAAGTGAGCCTCAGTTTCTTCCTGACTGAAATGGGAATAATATTAGCACCAACCCACAAACGTGCGGTGGGACAACTATATGAAATGAAGCAAGTAAACACGAAGCCCGGCATCTGTGCACAGAGCTCTTTCAATAGACTTTGGCTCAGATTAAGCACCCGTGAATGGTAGCTCTATTACCATTAATACGAAGAAGGGCTGGTGGGTGACCTGCCCCAGTTCTGGCTTCAAAGCGACAAGGACTTCAGCTTTGACCTCATTAGCTCCTCCCTGTGCACTGCTTGCTATGAGTATCTAAAAATGGAAAGGTGTGTACCTTGTGGGGCCTTTATAACCCCAGTCCTTACCTTTTCCCAGGAAGTAAGACACATCTGTGTTTCAGGGATCTGGTGGTAATCGACAGAAAGCACAATTCAGACCGACCCAAGAGAAAAGGGTGGTCACCGGCTTGTGGAACGTCTGGGGAAGGCTGACTCCAGAGGCTGGAAGGAAGCCACCAGGATCTGTCTCTCTCCCCTTCTTGACTATGCTCCCCTCCAGGCTGGCTTCATTCTCGATCTTCCCATGATGGAAAATACCTGCCAAGAGCTCTAAGTGCTAGGTCTTTGATGGTCCAAATCCACAAGGAAAGAGAGTCCTTTATCCCTGAAATGTGGACCACAGTCCAGAGCCCCAATCTCAAAGAACTAGCAAGGGTCCTGTCCATCCCAGGCCAATCACTGTGGTCAGGGGGGTGGGATTCAACGATGTGCTTGGGTTTGGCCCATCTGCCTATCCCACGTATTGGAGGTGGAGTCAGCCTCACTCAAACCAAATGGACTGAGAATAGGGAAGGGTGTTGCCCTAGAAGAAATTTCAGATACTGCAGCCAAACGCAGAGGTATTGGATGCTGTGTGGCTATAAAACAGCATATGTTCACTATAATCATGTGGATTTTATAATTGATGATCACAGTTGGCTAAGCAGATGTAGAAACTTCAGGAAGAGGAAGTCAGACACTTTGCTCCCCTTCCTCTCCAACTGAGCTGCTGGGTCCAGTTACCTTGGGAGTCTGCCTTCCGTACGCATAGACCTCGCCAGTCTTTGGAGGGCATTCAACTTTGATTCAATTAACATATATATATATATATCTGTCACTTAGTATATGCCAGGCAGTGTGTAAGGTCCCTGATTCTAAATTATTTTATACTTTACTAAAAGAAACAATATGTTCCATGGTGAGCTCCTAAAACTTTTTAAGCAGCTTTACCAAGGTATTGTTTTTATACCATAAAATGTGCTTGTTCTAAGTGTATAACTTAGTAATTTTAGTTGATTTACAGAGTTGTGAAGCCATTACCAGAATCAAATTTTTAATTAATTAATTAATTATTGTGTTTATTCTATTTGTTTTCAGAGAGAGTGTGCAAGCAGATAAGGGCAGAGAGAGAGGGAGAGAGAATCCCAAGCAGACTCCATGCTGTCAGCACAGAGCCCAACATAGGGCTCAAACTCACAAACCATGATATCATGACTTGGGCCAAAACCAAGAGTTGGATGCTTAACTGACTGAGCCACCCAGGTGCCCCAAGAACCCAGTTTTAGGACATTCTCCGATGGTCTCCAGAAAGGTCCCTCATGCCCTCTTATGTTAATCCACACCCATCTCTAGCCCCAAACAACATCCTGCAAATCTACTGTCTTTATAGACTTTCCTTTTCTGACATTTCATATGAACGGACTCATTTAATATACACTCTATTGTGTCTATTCTCTTTCACTTAGAAAGTATTTTGGAGGGTTCATCCTCAAAAACGTTGTAGCAGGTATTAATATCTGGTTCCTTTTTGTTGCTACATAGTATTCCATTGTGTGGCTGTGTCACATCTTGCTTATCCATCCATTAGTTGATGGACATTTGTATTGCTTACACTTTTTGAGTTTAGGAATAATGCTGCTATGAGCATGTGAATACAAGTTTTTCTGTGCACATATGCTTTCATTCTTCTTGGGTAAAGACCTGGGGATGGAATTCTGGGTCATGTCATAAACATCCCCAAATTTTACTAAATAAAAACTAAAACACTTGTTGTGTGCCCATTTTTTCCCACAAGTAGAAAAGTCCAAAACTAAATCAGTAGAACTGAAAATTTCAATCAAACCCCTACCCCCAGCAAACCCTGTTCTTCATATTATACATACAAGGTTATGAGCCTCCGTGGACCCAACTTTTTAACTAAGTTATTTAAAACAAATGAATGGACAAAAAACCATAGCACTGAAGAGTGACCAAAAGCAATCACATCACAGTCCTATCTGTGTATCGCTTGAGGAACATTTGTGGTGAACTAACTTACATCTCACAACACATTATGAAATCTTCCTTCCTTTTCTTTCTAATTTTCTTCTCCCCCATCAAATAAAAAAGAATCTACACTCAACCCATGTGACATTTATTGTCTGTCTCCTCCTCCTCCTCTGCTGACCCTCTATGGAGCCTCTCTGATCTATTCCTGTGCTGGACACCGTATGAGGAAACCAAGGACATGGCTCTGTCTCTTCAGTGCCAAAACCTAGTTCAGGAATATAAATATCCAACCTGTCATTCCATAGAAACGCTTGTGAAAGTTTGCCAAGGCAGTATCTCTGACAGATTACAGGGAATTTGGCTTTTAGTCTCTCCGTCTATAACCTGACTGTGGGATTGGGTCCGTTCGGATGGGCTAGGTTATGTCAAAGTAACAAATGGCCCCCAAATCTCTATGGTTTATAACACCTTCATGGACGCTGGGCTGGCAGGGAAGCTCTGGTTGTGTGTGTCACTCACGCCCAGGTTGACGGTGTAGCCACCCGCTCAAATGTTGCCACCTCCATGTGTCCATGACAAAGATCTCCAGAAGGCCGCGGGTGGGTAATTAAATATTTATCCCCAAATTGACACATGTCCTTTCTGCATGCAACTCATTAGCAAGAACCAGTCATTGGCCACGCCAGGAGGCCAGGAAGAATCCTACCCAGTGCTCAGAAAATGAGACAACCATATGTATTTGACAAATAAGACTAGTGACTATTATGACTATCAGTTTCTCTATAACACCGGACACTTATAAAAATGTGGGCGCTTAAAAGTGGGATATTTCTTTTAAAAAAATGTTGAATTCATTTCAGTCAATTGGCACCTTCTAGAAAACGTGTGCCTAACTCTCATATTCATGTATCATATTTAAATTTAAGATTTTCTGGAAGGGGGTTCCTTACTTTAAGAAGAATATTGGTGAATATTTTTCCCTTTACTTTTTTTGAAGACAATTACCCTCTAAACGAATTCTCAAGTTCTGGGCTTTACTGCTATGGGATGTATTTGGTCATTGACATAATCAGTGGCCAACTTTTCTCCTTAGGTCCTGTCTCCAAGCTCCAGGAATACAAATATTTTTTGGCTCACAAAACTGACGTGGCTTCCATTGAGGCTTCAATCACCAAGGATCCATTTCTGCGTGGCCTCCATTCTCCCTTCCCCTGCACGTGCTTTGTCCCATTGCTGCTCCTGTTGAGGACCAGTAACAGTTCGGAGGACTCAGCACTTGCTGATTTACGTGCAGCAGGAGAGAGCAGGTTACTCCAAACAGCCATCCTGGGAGAAGAGGAAGCATCTCTCCCAGAGCCTCAGGAAGTCTCCTCCTGAGTTAGCGCGCGTCCATAAGTGAGCCAACCACAGAGAGCGCAGGAACATGCCTGCACTCCGGGGGGCTGCGGGGAAGGGCAGTCCTCCCCATGCTGGAGCACCAAGAATGGACAGGAAGGAATGGGTCCCCAGAGAAAAGTACGGGTGCAGTTTTCAAAGGGAGGCTGGAGGAATGCTGACAGACAAGGCAAGCGACACGTGTCCACAAACTGATGTCCTTCGAGGAGCCTAACTCTCTACCCTGATATTAAGCCAGGAAAACATTGTGTGTTCATAGATCTTCACAACACAAAGTTTGCCAAACAAGATGCAACGCCTACCAAGAATGAACAACTAAAAGGTGATAACAAAAGATTACTGTTCTTAAACATCAAGAGTATACCGTATCATCAAGACTGTCGTTATGGCATCAAATGTTAATCCTCTTCTTTTATACATATTTTCTTAAGTAGCCTTCCCGCCTAGCATGGAGCCTAACACCGGGCTTGAATTCATGACCCTGAGACCAAGACCTGAGCTGAGATCAAGAGTCGGATGCTTAACCGACTGAGCCATCCAGGCACCACACCCCTCCTCTTTCAAACCATGCCAAATAGGAGGTAAAACTATTTCACCCAGATTACCATTTTACTGTGATGTCGTGACTTGACACAAGCCACATGAGAGGTCTTAGTCTCCTTGCTTTTATTCTCAAGGATTAGAGTCAAGCTCCATCTGACATGGAAATTACTTATTTTTAGTAGTCTTCGGAGCACTGTACATGGAGTTTTTCAAACCGTGGTCATTAGACTCCAATTTATATTTCCGTTTTTACATTTCTGCCTATGCAATGAACTCTGTCCAATCCATCTCTTTTGGATGATTGGGAAAACTCCAAAAAATAAATACTAGCTGTTGTAAGACGTAGCCAGAGGAGGAAGTGATTCAAATTAATCTCACTAAATATCACTGGTAGTGAGCAATGATTTATTTCACTCACTTAGAAAGGAGGATGTTTTCCACACCTCCATAAACTGCCATTTGATATTGTGGCTAGCCCTCTTTGACAAGAATTGTTTTAAGAAATGAAAACAGCCAGCACCAAAGCTAATGGGTGCTTTCTGTGTAATCTTGGCCTGACTCAGCCCACTAGGAAAACATTTTTCATCTGAATCAGTGGAAGATATGGTATTAGAGATCTTAAATTAGTATCTGTTGTCTGACTGATGCTCAAGGCCAGATAAATATAAGAACTCGCCATGTATACATATATTTTAGGTGGGATGAAGTCCAGGGCATGCTTCAGGATAAGCTGGCATGCCTGGAACTTGGTATGAACTCAAATACTCACATATTAAATGATATCAGGAAAGCAAATAACATCAATTTCTTCCTATTTAAAATGTGATCGGGACATCTTACTCTCAGAACAGCTGGCTCAGACAACAGAGAACATAAATTGTACTCTGCTGATAGAGCCTCCTCACCACTGAGGAAAGGAACACACTGAACTGACAGAGCACAGAGGTCGGGGCTCTTTTCCATGTTTTAAAATTCCCCCAGGCACCGTGCAGACAGGGAGCCCTTGCTAATTATCATCAGCCTCCAACCGCCCAGCTCCCCTTTCTGCTCTGACTCCACGCCAGGGGTTTTCAAGGCTCATCAGCTATAGCAGACATGGGGACCTACGCATAAGTAATTTTGGCCACTGAGTCGTGTGGGTGAATTCATAAGATGGATTTGTGTGAACTTCAGGAGAAAATATGAGCACACAAATTGATAATTTACAGTGGGAGTTTAGCAGATGTTTTCAGAGCCTTCTGAGGCAGAAAAACAGCAGGGAACGAAAGTCCCCCGGTTCTTACACAGAGCAATCCCAGATTCTGAGGGTCTGAGACATTTTAACCCTGTACATCCCCCCTTCTCTGCGGTCAAACTGAGGAGTCATAATCTGGGAAACTAACTGGAGATGAAGACTTCTCTGCTTGTCCAGTATCTCACCCTTTGAGAAGAATACCCACCCTACCCCTCTCTTCCAGAGAAATTCCTTTCCCCGGTGGCTCAAGTTCACAGAGGGGCTGCTCATCCTAAAACCACACCACTGGCCACATAGACAGCAAGTGACCAACAGAAGCCAACCAGATTTTCAAAGTAGAGAGAAGGAAGGAGAATGGTATCTAAGGAAGGTTTCAAGTACCCCCATATCTCATCTGCTGAGCACAATGGTGGGATGCAACTCAGCTCCCCAACCATGAATTCACTGAAGGCCCATTTGCCAGAAATCAATGTGTCCTTTACCAAATGAATCAATTTACCAAAATGTTTCTTGAAACCGTTTGTAAGGTTGACCATCAACTAGAATTGGATGGTATGCTTTAAGAGCCTCTGAAGATTTCCACCACGTTTTTAATGAAATCTGTTTGTTTGTTTGTTTGTTTGTTTATTCAGAGCAGCAGTTTGGAAACATTGGTCTTTAACCCAGCAGCTCCCACCCCCACCAAGCCACACACCATCAGCCACAGCTTCACAAAATGCCACGAAGGCAATCCCAAAATGGAGATGGTAATACACACAGTGTGACCATGACTTACATTTCATATCCCTTCTTAAACCGGTTACTAAGAGGCACCCAAGCATCCTTCATTTCAACCTCAGAAGGTCAGCACAATCCTAATCTGGTCCAATCTCCAACCTTCAAATCCCCCATGGGGCTTCTGGAGTTCATGATCTGTCATCAGGAAAAAAAAGTCCTCGACCCTTTGACCTCTTCCCTGAATGTCCTCTTCTTCTGGCTCTAACTAAAGCTTGACTATAAGTCCTTGTGACTTCCCCTGCACACCCATGCCCACCAGACCTGCAAGTGAGGTACGTGTGTACCCTTCTGACTCCTCAAGGCCTCTCAAAACCACGTCTGCATCCTTGGGTTTTTGTCTCTTCATTTTTTATTTTAGAGAGAGAGTGTATTTAAGCAAGGAAGAGGTACAGAGGAAGAGAGAGAGAATCTCAAGCAGTCTCCACATTCAACACAAAGTCCAATTCAGGGCTTGATCTCATGATCCTGGGATCATGACCTGAGCTGAAATCAAGAGTTGGATGCTCAACCAACAGAGCCACCCAGGCACCCCACCATCTTACTCTTTGAAGTACAGGCCATCTAACTGATGCCACCTCATAGTGATCCTTGTTGCCATCTGTTGGAAACAGACCACTCCTCGTCACTCAGTAGAGATTGTGGGCCTCTCGCTGGCCTACATCTTCATTTCCTCCATCAACTCCCTTGACACCTTTAACAAATACCTAAGCATTCTGTCTAACCCCTTGCCTTCCCATCCAGTGATCTGAATGCACATGAGACACAGCAGTGTCTTCTGCCCCTCCTTCAGTCATGGATGGTATAGTCACACATTTAACTTTGTATCACCAACAACCGCACCATCTCCAAAAAACTCTTAATCCCATGGGCCCCATTTTCTGACCATTTTCACCAGTCTTTCTAGCTCCCTTTCTCGAGTACTCCCCCTACAGCAGTTCCCTGACCCACTGGGACATCAACCCACCTACTCTGTCACTTTTCCATCATCCACCTTCATGTCCTCACTTCCCTCTTTGTCTAGGCGAGCTTCAACTGCGCTCCCATGGCCCCTGGTCAGTCTCTTGTCACTTGCCTGACAAAGCCATACACAGGATGGGATCCGCTCTGCACACGAACCTGATCATTTAAGCAGGGCCACCGCTCTGTGCTCCCCTTGTGTCCCTCTCTCCTCACTCTGCACTCTGGCTGCCCCCATCCCCGGTCCTCTGAGAGTCACTCAAGTATACCAAGCTTGTCCAGATAAGAATCTCCATTCATTCAGTTCCCTGTGCCTGGAGCATTCCAGTGTCCCAGCGGTCTTCCCTCATTCCCTGGCTCAGCTTTGCATCCTTCAGGTCTCTGCTTTAACATCTTCCCCTTCTTTTATTTTAACTTTATTGAGATGAAATTCACATAACACAAAACTAACCATTTTAAAGTGAATAATTCAGTGACACTTAGTTGACTGCATTCATAATGCTGTGCAACCACCACCTCTGTGTAGTTGAAAAACATTTCCATCACTTCAAAAGGAAACCTTAATGTGCCCATTAAGCATTCCCTCCTCATTTCTCCCAACCTCCTAGTCCCTGGCAAACCACCAATCTGTTCTCCGTCTCTGTGGGTTTGCCTATTCTGGAACACCTTTTCTTTTCATAGGCTTTATCTAAAGATCCTTAGAAAATCACCCTCATACTTCTAGTCCCTGACATTCACTGTTTATCCTCAATAGAACATATCACTCTACAAAACTCTATCATTTGTATATATGGCCACCGTCCTCTGTAGGATGTGAGCTCCATGAAACAAACATTCTGCTTTGTGCATTTCTCTGTTCCCAATACCTGTAACAGTGCTTAGCACATAGTAGGCTCTCAATAAATAGTTGTCGAGTGAATAAAGACAATCCTATGAGGTAGTCTAGTAGTCGCATTCTTTAGGCAGCAAATGACAAAATTAAATTCAAACTTACTCAGGCCAAAAATAATTAAATAAATGAGGTAGTTATTGGCTCATTTACCAACTGTGAGAGTGTCTCATGGGAGCAGGTCATCCAGCAGAATAAAAGACTGAACACCCCCAGGAGTTTATCAGCGTCTCTGTTTCTCTGCCTCTATCTCTCTCACTTATCATCTTATTATCTCAGACAGTTTTCCTCACACGAATGGCATCCAGATGAATCGGGTATGCGTTACCAGTTTACTATTTATTCTCCATCCATCCATCCATCCACCCATCCATCATTCATCCATCTTTCTTTCCACTCAACAGTTTATCAAAACCCACATCTATCTTTCAGCACTATTTTAAGTCCTGTATGTGAAGCAATGACCAAGACTAAATCAGAGGAGATGCTTTTTGTCCTGCCACTACCATAAAATATGACAAACCGGGGGTGGGTGTATAAGAGAAGTGCGTTCCAGGAAGGGGAGATAATGAAAACGGAGGACCCGGGGAAGAACATTGCTGTGTGTTGAAGGAACAGCAAGAAGGTAAATGTGCTTAAAGTAATATTAGTAAGAGGGAGCTTGGCAGAACATGCGACCAGAGAAAAGGCATGACATAAGGTTGCATAGGTCCATACTGGTAAATATGCTGGATTTTATTTGGACTGAAATAAGAAGCCAGGGTACGGTTTTAAGCAGAGTTATGACATTTTCTGACTCATGTGTCAGGAGTTTTGTTCTAGTTGCTTTGATGAGAATAACACCACAGGTGGGCACGAGTAGAAGTGAGAAGATCCACTAGGGGATGATGGGAATGGTCCAGGGCAGATACGATGCCACTTGGATGGATGCAGAACGTGCGGCTAGTTGTGGATTTTTAACTCCTTCAGAACGTAGGGCTGTGAGATAGATTGATGGAGTGTCTATAAGGAATGGGATGGGGTCTGGGGCTAGAATAGAGAATTCCCTCAAGGTTTGGACCTAAGCAATGGCAAGGAAGAAATTGCCACTTACTAAGAAGGGGTATCTGGGAAAGGAGGCTATTTGGTGGGGAATCCAGAGTTTATATTTGGCCACATTAAGTCTGAGATGCCTGTTAATATTTAGAAGGCAGTTGGGACCTATCTAAATCTGAAACTCTGAGGACAGGACAAGACTTGGGACAGAAATTCGCTTTTTCAATAAAATGAAACAATATGTAGGGCAATTTTGTAAATGTAGGTCAGGTCCTCTCACTTTTCAGCTCAACTTTGCAGTAGTTTCCCCTCTGACAGGAAAACTTGAGTCCTTAGCATGGCCTCCAGAGCCGGATCCCTTTGAGACCCCATCTCCCCCACTCTCCCTCTACCCAGCACCCACACCTGGATGTGTCAGAGCCCCGCCAGCCATGTTCCTGGCTCAGGCCTTCCCCTGGCCTCTTCCACCTGCCAAGTTCTCTCCTAGAGAGCCTCTCGCCTCATCTCAGCAAAGTCTTTAAATCTTTACCCAGATGCCACCTTTTCAGTGAAGTCTGTCCAGATCATTCTACCCCAGTTTGCAAACCCCCCATTTCCACCCACTCCAAAGCTCTTACCATACTCTTCATGGTAGCCTCCATCATTTGTTTATCGACCATCTATCTCTCCCCCTTATACATTTCTTAATTCCATGCAGATAGAGACTTGGTTGGTTGTTCCACCAACCACTGTGTTACCAATGCCTAGGATCAGGAATGCTGGATAAATATTTGTTTGGTGAATAAATGAGTGAAAGTACTGCTGTCTGAATTTGACCTAGTTTGGCGAGTACTTCATTTCCCTAAAGTTGTGAGCTCTTTCTAACTCAAGACATCAGACTAAATAGTCCCTCCCAATTTGGGACTTCCAAACTTGAGATTCAGAAGAGCAGTGGGCTAAAGGGAGTTTGGCCTTAGTTAAAACATGGTCTCCATCCATTAGCTACATTTCCCTTTCTGAGCATGTTTCTTTGCCTGAAAGGGGGAGGTGGGAAATAATAACACCCAATGACATCAGGCAGGAACCAGTTAGAAAGACAGAAGGCATTCCAGGTACATCCATTGTGGGGATTTATCACAGGGAGTTAGTTATACTCCAGACCCACTAGGTCTTTTTGATGAACACATTTGTCAAGGTCCCAGCACCTAGTCAGCACTCAAAACACATAAGCCATGAATGCAAAAATAAAAATGTAAAACATTTTCCCTTTCCATTGAGGGGTCTTTTGGTCATTTCTATTGATGGATACCTAAAAGAGTGTTCTTTATAAAGTAAGAAAAGGAAAACATTAAGAATCCAAATAGAAATTGAAAGGACTTATATTTACAAGAAAGTTGAGGTGTGGAGTGGGGTAACAGTTGGTTGACTCATCCATTCTTTGTTTCCAAAAGAACACTAGTGAGAATTTCTACTTAAGGGGGAAGAAAAAGAAAAGCCAATTTATGCTGTCAGAGTTAGCCATTATTTTAGTCCCACAGCCCCCTGGTGAGCATACGGTATTTTTATTGCTGGAGTTCATCACTAGTGCTTACTCAATAATTAGATAATCCCTATAGCAATCTATTGTAGTCATGTCTAAAAAAGGTTCCTTATTGCATCTCCACATATGTCAATAGCTTTCATAAACCATAAATCAGTAAGATATTGCTGGCATTAGAATTTTAAACAATTAATGTTAATCAATATGAAAGCCCAAAAGATGGATGTGGTTGGGCTTTTTTCTTTCTCCATACAAGTAAGATGCTGAAACTCTATTTATTTGAATGAGTTCATCAGCCTTTGAGATTTGTCATTAGCTGAAATGACAATTACCGTTAAATCATCATCATCATTATCTGATAATTTTTCTACAAACCTAACTTTGCATAGCACTGTGAGAGAGTTTGAGCATATCTGACATTAGAGTTCATGCTCATGTTAAATGCTAGTACAGAATGAAGTCTCAAGGGTGGAGATGGTTCCAAAACACCTTATGGTACGTCAGCGTGGGAGGCATTTAAAGCACAGTGATTAGAGAGGCCACCTGGGTGGCTCAGTTCATTAAGCTCTGACTTCAGCTCAGGTCATGATCTCACAGTGTGTGGGTTCAAGCCCCTCATTGGCCTCTACACTGATGGTGCAGAGCCTGCATGGGATTCTCTCTTCTTCCCTCCCTCACAGTGTGTGGGTTCAAGCCCCTCATTGGCCTCTACACTGATGGTGCAGAGCCTGCATGGGATTCTCTCTTCTTCCCTCCCTGCCCCTTCCCTGTGCACACGCATGCTCTCTCAAAACAAAGAAATAAACTTAAAAAATTAAAAGCACAGTGGTTAGCATTACTACGTTGCCCAGTCCTTTGGATTAAAATATAGGTAAGAATATAGAGAGATACCCTAGGCAGCTACTTGGTCCTGATCATGGAGATGGAGAAAAGGAAATATTACCTACTACTGATAAGTTGTCCCGCAGATGGCAGTACCTTCTTATACAGACCTTCTGGAACAGGTTTGCTGTGGTTTGCTTCCTGAGCATCTCCTGCCTATTCTCCCTTCCTCTTGGGATCCTGACTTTGTTCAGATGTCCACCTCTCCTCCATGCAGACCCTGTGCTCTGGGGCCAGATGACAACACCCAGCCTTCCAGGTGGACTTGACTGATGTGAGTTCCTCACCAGGGACTGGCTTAGAAATTGGCATGTGACCTTGATCTGGCCAATAAGACATGAAGTAGCATCTCTTGAGAGGCTTCTGTAGGGGGTTGTTACTCCTAAGAAGGAGTCAGAAGGGGGATGAAAAGGCACCCCTCTCTTGGCGTTGATGTAATGCCTAGAGTTGGCACAGCCACTTCCTAATAGTCTGAGCATAAATTCAGAATGGAAGATGGCAAAAATGGAGCAATGGCAAGAAATGAGTTAACAACCTATTTCTTTATTGTCTAAGCTGATTTGAGATGGAGTTGCTTATATTTGCAGCCAGAGCATCATTAGCCCAACTCTAAACTTCAGGTACAACTGTCCCTTCATTAACCAGGATACCTTCTTGCTTTGTTTCTCCTATACTCATTTTAGCCTCCCAATGAGAGCATAGACTTGATTTATTCAACCGCAAATATTAAAGTCAATTCAAACTTCATGTCTTCCTTGAAAATGTCTTCAGATCTACAAAACAATTGGCTCCTTCTGTGTTTTTAGATCAATAGTACCGACCTCAATCATAGCATGCATCACTATGTACTGAAATTATCCATCACCTGCCCCCAGGACCATTCTATTTTGACATTTTTTGAAGGTGAGACATTGTCTCCCAGTCTCTGTTATATTATCAGGTATACTCATGGCCCCCATCACTTAGAAAGTTTTTGATAATCATTCATTAATGAGTAAATGAACAGACGAACTTCTCACAGATATCCACAACTCTGTACACACTCTCTCTCACCCTTGCTTTTCTTTTTATCTAGCACAATACCAACTATTCCTAATTATGCTTCCCCTGTCTACATAAAAAAGAGTTATTTTTACTTACATTTATTTAAATCTCCCTAAAACATCACAAAATGATACCTGAAAGGTATGTGCTTCATTAAGTAAGCATTATTAAACCTCAAAAAAACCAGTGAAGGCCACCAATGTTCCCCAGAGAATTAGGACTGAGATGCCTTGGGTCAGCATTTCTAATATTGCATCCCTCAGAAGAATTATCCTTTACGATGTGAACAGGTACTTAAGGAGCTCTACAGTCAAGTAATTTAGGAAACACTATGTATAAAAGGTTTAAACAGTTTCATAGGTGCAGAATTGCTCAGAGCTTCCTATTTGCCAACATGCTCTGTGAATCTCTAAGACAGAGCTATGGTATGAGATTTCCCCAAAACATATTTGAACACAGATTCAATGTTCCGTGCTACAGTTATTAAAATATCACCATGATTGTTAAAAACACTTTGAGATATGCTGTTCTAGATCGAGTGATCCCTGAATATGACATTCAGCCATTTTCCTATTTGAAGGAAGACGAAAAAAAAAAGAAATTGGAGGTAAGGTGTTATCTTTACACACACACACACACACACACACACACACACACACAAATCTTATATATTTTATATAGTTTCATACTGTTACACTATTAGGCTTTAGTTGCACCTTACAGAGAACCACAGAATCTTAGATCTGGGAAGGAATCTTAAGGATTGAACAGAAGAGTGACTGTGACTATGTTGTATTCATGAGCCCCTTGGAGAAGCTAATGAAAACAGCAACTCCCATCCTGGAGAGATGTGTCTACACACAAATAGTCACACGGAGTTCACAAACCTCTTGACGAATTCATGGTCCCAAGTACTGAACACCCTACCTCCTAATCTACCATAACCATTGTACATATTGAAGAAACTATGGCCCCAAAGTCATAGCTTTTGAGGTCAAAGCCAAGGTAAGAATCTAGGAATTCCAACAACCTCTTTGCCCATTTTTTAATTCTATCTGGCCCCAGGTCATTTTTAGATCGTTGTTAGACTCTATCAGGCATACCTGATCTTCCAAACCTACTAACGGGGTTCACTGAATCTAGCTCAGGCGACACTGAAAACAATGGCGTTGACTAGTGTTTTCCCAATATCGCAGACAGTTGCTCCCAGATTAATGTTCTAGAGTGCCCTATTATGATTATGCCACCATTGCCATAAATCAAGTATTTTATACTCATGTCCAGCTAGCAAAGTAAATTAACAAGCGTGTTCTGGACCTCCTATGGAATGCAAAGTACAAATGCATAAGGATTCAGACACCTGACTTTGCTCATAAATTCTAGAAAAGAAAAAAAATAGGAAATGTTCTTAGTGTGCTTCTTTTTAAACAACTTCGATGACTCACTGAAAAGAAATGCCTAATAAGCAGAAAATATTGCTGGTGATAATTACTACCAAAACTTCATTTGTGCATATGTAAAATAAATATATTTATATGTATGTATATTTATATATTTATATAATCATCATGTGTAGACATTAAATGCTTTGATGTTTACAAAATGTTACAGCCACAGACAATGTTATGAATGCAAATGGATGTAAACTGCATGTATTTACTCAAAATTTAGACCATAAAACTAATTTATGTTCAGCAGAACATAAGATGGCATTTTCCCACCATGGACTGATACTCTGGATATGTCCTGGAATCCCAGCCCAGGGGGGAATATTCCCACATAAATGCAGCACCCTTCAAATGGAACTCAGTCCTGAGCTCCCCTTGTCCACAGCAGCCTACATTTGCCTGTACACTTGAACCTCTGCTAATGACTAACCATAAGCCAGGCACCCAACTAACTACCATACCTCTAACCTTCCCACTGAATCTTCAGAACACCCAAAGGAAGTTGGTATTTACCCCTCAGCTCTTACAGATATGAAATGGGGATTCAGAAGGGTTCAACAACTTGCTCATGGCCATATGGCTACTAAGTGTTGGAGCTGGGATTTGACCCTTAGTTGGTTCTAGATCCTAAGCTCCCAACCATTACACACCTTGCCCTTTGGTAACCACTGGCAGGTCTGTAACCAATGTTGCTAGGGCCAAATGCAAACTCCTCACTTCACATTTTTATTCTTCCTATCATTGTTAGTATAATCAGGCCTTTTAGCTGAGAGATTCTTTTCGAAAGCCAGCTATTACTGAACCTCCACTTTATTGCAGCTCTTCATCCAATATTCATCAACCTCCAGGTTTTCTTCTCTCCCCCTCCCCTCACCACACATCTGCATATATGATGAAGGACACCAAGCAAAGCTAAGTTGAGTAACATCTGGCCCCTGCCCTCTAGAAACTTGGAATTCAGAGGAGACAAAACAATTAAACTAACTAGTACAGCACAGCCTGAGACGGCAGCACGTGGGCACAGGATCACAGACGAGGCTTCTCCACATCGCACTGGTTTGTAGGACTGGGATCCTGGAGAAAGAGCTGCCACCTGAGGTGAAGCCTGAAAGATGGTGGGAGTGAGCTGGGTCAAGAACAGGTTGGGCCTGGGGGTGGGGGCACAGGCACTGCAGGCAGAGGGACCAGTGTATGTGGAGTTTAAACTAGCAGGATGACTTCAAATCTTCACTAGTTCAGAATCTAGAACAAACCATCTGTGAAGCCTGAGGACCTTGGATGTGCGGTTTGAGTGCATGAAGAAGCCGTCACCAAGGCCCTAGGGTGTGGCCTAGAAGTTCATGCTGCGTTCCAGCCTCCCTGGGAATGTCCTCTCTCTCTCTCTCTCTCTCTCTGTCTCTCTGACTTCTCTGACTTTGTGTGTATGTGTGTGTGCTGTGAGTGTGTGTGTGTGTGTGTGTGTGTGTGTGTGTTGTATGGGCTGGGAGGGAGGCGGTATGTGTGCTGCTAAAAACTTCTCACCTGAACTTGTTGCTTGCAGAGGACTCTGCACCATCCCAGAAACTTCTGACTTTCTCCTCCCTGTTAAGGAAAACCCAGGAAGCCACCTTCACGGCACCCCACCCTTTCACCCATCACCTATTCTCTTCTCCCTTCTGAAGAGGAACAGAAGGGATGGATGGAGTACAACTATTACCGAATAAAGTATCCTGGGATCCGGAGGTCCCTTCCCGGACATGGAAAAGATGTCTCTAACATCCCTATTCAAAATCCCTCTTTGTTCAGAAAGTATCTTCCCTTCTTTAATTACAAATTTCTCCCAAAGGACAGAAGGAAGCTGGCTCCTCATGTCCCCAGTGAGACAAATGACTTGATATTAGAAGTCACCGTGTGCTACAAAAATAATAAACAGGTAGAACACTCTGCCCACCCCCGTCCCCTTGACTCTAACAGTATTGACCCATCACCAGGACTTTGGACATGCGCGTTGGGTCCATTCCCATGGACAAGCCGGCCACCTGCCCTGTGGGCAAGATCCAACAGACTGCTGAAGAAACTCCACACTCTGTAGGGCATCATGTCGTGTGTGTGTAACTTGCATGTGGAAAAATGTGCGTGTGGCACCTTCGATGTTCTGTCTCCGTATAGTCTACAATTTCTCTCTGTAGCTCAGACAAGCCCTGAGATCCTTCCCTGCCAACTCTGTCCTTCTTCCTACACATTCAGCCTTCTGGAAATGAAGCCTTCTGTGGGGATAGAGTATAACAAACCACAGCTACCTGCTCGAATGATTTAAAAAAAAAAAAGCTGGGGTGCCCGGGTGGCTCCTTCAGTTAACTGTTGGACTCTTGGTTTCAGCTCAAATTATGACCTCACATTTCACAACTTCAAGCCCCACATCAGGCTCTACGCTAACAGCACGGAGCCTGCTTGAAACACTCTCTCTCTCTCTCTCTCTCTCTCTCACTCTCTCTCTCCTTCCCTCCCTCCCTCCCTCCTCAAAAATAAATAAGTAATCTTTAAAAAGAAAAAGCCCAAATGGAGGTGAAGGCGGTCAAAAGTCTCTTTCAGTCACATATGCCTATGGAAATTCTTCTGAGCCTGGGCTCCCACTTTTCATGAGAATCTCAAAGGAGTCGGTGTTCTCTAAAGGGTTTAGAATCCCCCAGTAAGAGATATCTTTAGAGATGGAAAGAAAAATTCTGCTACTTCAGAAGAAAGTGGATGTACATATGTCATCTCCCCTCAGATAGGCTTGATGCTAATTGCTCATTCAGGTATGAATCCCTTCCATCTGACACCACGGCTGCTTTCTGATGTACCTGCAACTTTTGTGATTTTACTACCTGTGCAAAGTGGTGCTTGCTGCCTCCAGCAAATGACACGAGCTATTTATTGCCTCATTTTACGGATGCTGCCGGAGATCACATTTACCAATACAAATATCACAGAACTGTCTCTGGGTGTCACAAGCTGCCAAAGGGTAGCTCAAGCCAGAGCCTGATAACTCTATGCTAATGATTTTACACACAATCTGGGCTTAATTAGACGGGCTGAAGTAGAAACTTGCTTTTAGCGGTCACACCCTCTTGTCAATATCTAAACAGAAGTGTTTTAACTCCCGGTTTGCGATTTACGTCATGGTATATATAATTGCAGCATTTTATTACTGGAAACAAACCTCAACATCTACCCCTACAGTATGCAAAAATGTCATAAGCAATTCTCTTTGGGATGGTGATGCACCCAAAAATAAATGTCATTTAGCCTTACCTAGGCATTCATCTCTCAATCCTTGGGAACATGTGCACACCCGCACGCACACACACATACTCTCTCTCTTCTAACTCTTGCTTTGTGCTGAGTTAGCTCTAGAAATACCTAAAACTTTCCAGGTTTGCACGGTGCAGTCTGCCAGATGGGACAATTAACGAAGCAATAAGCAGAAATGCTGGGACCAGTCTACCTGGGAAATCATGGCAAGCTACTTCACCTCTCTGTGCCTCAGTTTCCTCAGCTATAAAATGGGGTAATTGTAACTTCAGAGCATTGTTACATGAGGATTAAATTAATAGGTGTAGCTTCCTTAGACCGGAGCTTGCCACTTATATGGCTGTTTACAGGAAATCTCCTAGTTCTCTCTAAAATCAGTGAAGACCAGTACGCATGTGACACAGCGGCTGTGCAGGTCGATGAGTTAGTACAAGCCCAGCATCTAGAAGGATGTCCACACAAGGGGAACACTGTGCTGCTGTGTGCTCTTACTACTGCATCTCCCCCAGGAGAGATGCCATGGTAAAACCAGTGGTGAGGGGCTCCTGGGGGGCTCAGTAGGTTAAGCGTCCAACTCTTGATTTTGACTCAGGGCGTGATCGCACAGCTCATGAGACTGAGCCCGGGTTGGGCTCTGTGCTGACAGTACAAAGCCTGCTTGGGATTCTCTCTCTGCCCTCCCCTTCTCAAAATAAATAAATAAACTTAAAAACAACCGTGTTGGAACTCATCTACCGTATCCACTCATCTTAGATGCTGATGTTGTGGGCTTACGTGCATTGTGGACTGTCATTTACAGGGCAAAATATTATGCAGAGTGAAGGGGCCCAAGATGAAAGTTAGGAAAAGGGGTGAAAAAAGAAAAAAATATCTATAGGAGGAACACTCTCTGGACTACCTTATGACTCATTAGTAAAAGTATTTTTTTCTGCTTTCTCTGTTCTCTTCCTTCAGGGAGCTTTCTGTCCCTTTAGGCTGGTTTATAAACTGTGCCCAATCACTATAACCAAGCTTAATAAAGAGAGAGATGCTCTTTTTATTATTTTTGGCCAGTGATGCTCAGGGTTAAACTAATTACCAGGAGGCCCAAGGTGCTTGTTCACTCACTTTTAAATAAAACTGCAACACTTCTGCGCTCAGTTGGGAAGAAGTTTAAAGCGTCTGGATTTGAAGTGCTTCTAGCTAGTACCTGTCCTCACCTGTAATCATGGTGAAGGCTTATAATAATGATGATGGTACTAGCAACAGTGCAGCCAAAAGTCACGTGGGGTCCCCATCCCTCCAGACTTAGGCAGGATTATCACACTTCACACTTCACAGCCTAGGGAAGCCCTCGGGAGGCTTAGTCTCCCCGACATGACTGCTAATGCCCATGTGATTTTGCTGTCCTGACCAGACTCCCAAGTCCCTATGAGCCACCTCTGGTGAACCCAGAAGCCAATGCACCATGTGGCCTCCACCACAGGGCTCTTCCCTCTTCCTCATCCCTCCCCAACTCATACTCTCCTCTCTCTCTTTCAGCACCTCGTGTTTTCCTAATCTCCTGCTAAGTGATAGCAACCCATTCTTAGAAGATTTGGTACTAGTTAAACCCACCTTGAGCCAATGGCTGCAACTAAGAGAATGAAAATACCCCTGATTTATTATGGCACTGAAAGATCTTATTCTTGAAGTTTTTATTACTAAGGTTTTCCAGTCTTTGCCTAACCACCTGATTTAAAGCTTCCAACAAACCCACGGAATAGGTATTCATACTAGTATCATCCACACTAACTTTTAGACCAATGGTTCTCAAGTGGGGGCAATTCTGCCCCTGACCAGTGGACATCTGCAATGTCTGGAGACATTTTTAGTGTCATAAATAGGAGAGGGTGCTACTGACATCTAAAGGGTAGAGACCAGGGAGGCTTAAATATTCTATAGTGCATAGGATGGCACCTCCCAGCTCCAAATGTCAAGTACCAAGGTTGAGAAACCTGGCTTTATTCTAGCTACAAAACCAAGGCTCAGGTTAGCTAATTTGTCCAAAGACATGAGCATCAAAGGGCAAAGGTGGGGCTCTACCACTCCAAATGGTGCGTCCAAACTAGGCTCTCATCTATGATACAACTTTCCTGTTTTAGTTAGCTATTGCCAAGTAGCAATATCGCCAGACACCTAACAGCTTAAAATCACACACACTTATTATTTCACAGTTTCTGTGGGTGAAGGGTGTACACAGCTTAGCTGCGTCCTCTGCTTTGAGTCTCAGGACTGTAATTCAGGTAGCACCCAGGGCCATGGGCCCTTCTGAGGCTCCCCTCAGGAAAGATCAGCCTCCAAACTTAGTTTCTTATCAAAATGTATTTCCTTGCATCTGGAGGACTGAAGGCCACAGTTTATTGCCAGCCATCAGGTGGAAGCCATCTTCAGTGCCCAGAGGCCACCCAAGTTCCTTTTCACATGGGGTCCCCCAACGTGACCTCTTACTTCCTCAAAGCTAGCAAGAGAGAGACTCCAGAATGCAACCTTATATAATGTAATCGTGAACATTTCCAACCATGACCCACCTTTGCTATATACTCTGTTGGCAGGAAGCAACTCACGGGTCCCACACACACTAAAGGGGAGGAGCGGGGGGTGGGGATGGGACCATATTAAGAGTCTGACCTTCATACCACTAATGGAATCACTACCTTGAAGGCGGTTTCCTTCAAGGGTAGTAATTTCATGGGCCATATCTTCAATATCCATCTTATCCTCACATACGTCAACAGATACTGACATAGGCCTGCTACGAGTGTGAGGGCCCTGCACTGGGGACAGTGAGCATTCCTGGTCCAGGTTAAGACAAACACTACAAAGGTATTTCTGAAAGTCAACCTGGTATAGCTTTTGGAAATCCATAGCCAGCACCTCACATGATGAAAGAGATCAATAGACTCTACTTTATAAGGTGGAGGGTGGGGATTGGAGAATCCAGACTATTTGATGATAGAAAAACTAATTGTGGTATTTCATTAGCCCAATGGCACTCAACTGTTCCCTTCTTCCAATCCCATTCTTCTGTCTCTCCTCCAAGAATTATCCCTCGATTCTACCTCTTACCTTTCCCACCCAGGCCCTTGCTGCACACCCATCCTGCTCTCAGATATAGAGAGACCAGAAAATTCAAAACTAAAATCATTCCAGTATGTGTCATGTATATTAGAATCTTTGGCTGCAAGCAGCAGAAATGCATTCTGGCAAAGCTAACCAAACGAGTGAAGAAAAAGAAGGCATCATCCCTAGCTCTAAGCAATGCAAAAATATGAGGGGGAAAAAAACCTAGCACAATATAGGGTTTCAAAAGCTTCCCTTAGCCAATATGGGGGGCGGGGGGGGGGCGGTGAAGGGTTACCCGAAATCTATCTCAGACTACTGTGTAACATGTTGGATTAACCGCAAATCTTCACGTCCCTTTGCTAGAGACGTTACAGGTAAAATGTGTTTGGGTTCACTGTTTGTTTTATACATACGGTTTTGTTTTGTTTCTCAATTTAGTTCTTGCTTTCTTATTAATGCTACTTGATCAAGACCTGTGGTAATTAACCTATCCTTTGGATCGGGTTTAATTTTAATTAAACAATCCTCTAACTCTCAACAGGCTAAATGTTTGTTTCTTCTGCAATTCTTATCACAAGGCAATTTTGTAGAACTTTATAGATTTTCTGAGAAATTGCTTTATCAATTTTTCCCTGCAGCCATACACTGAAGCTGACTTGTATTGCTAGCTATTGCTTTAAATTAATTTTCTGGTTTTTTCCCACTTCTTTCTGTTGGGCTACTTAATCCCTACATTAATTTCTTCACCTTCTGTTTAACAATTAACAACGGTTATGGTCGGTTCCATGACTATAAAATTGGCTTTGTTGGAGTCCACATTTATCTTGCCTTAATGATCAAATGGGTTCTGTGTAAGATGTTTTATTTTTTTTTTCTACACATCAGCTTTTCTATATTCAACCCGGGATCTAAAACTCAAGCTGTGTTCTCTTGCCTCTTACATCATCACCAGCAATAAAGATTTTACTGTCAGAACTTGGCTGACAAATTTTCAGGCTCTTTATTACTAGCAATGATAGACTATAAGAAGCAGAAAAAACACAGCTTGAATTTCATTCCCAGCTCAAATCTTCAAGGGTGGCCTTTAGAAAAATTATCCTGTGACTTCATAAACCAAGAAAATTTGTGGGTGAAAGTGAGAGAATTAATATAAAACTTCCCCCCTAATCTCCTTCCTTGATGGCTCTGGTAAAGTCATTGCATGGTGTGGATGTGGTCAAGCCTGCACCGAGAAAACAAAAGGTAGATAATGTGTGTGACGCCCTTTTATTTCAGTTACCCAGATACCTTAAGCTAGAGGAATTGGAAAGACAGAGCTATTGTCCTCTATGACAAGAATTTGTGCTGTTGTGTTCAAAGAATACACACTATAGTGAACATTTGTGCTTCAACGTAAACCCCTGCATTGTCTAGAGGATTGTCTGTTCTATAGTACTCGTTTTACATCTCTATAAATTATAGGTGACTGATAGCAAAACAGAATAACCCTTGTCTATAAACATCACAATTCGGTCCTGTCCAGTAGAAGTTCGACTCACTTCCCTCCATTGTGGGAGAAGCTAGTTTCGCCTCCACTTACACATTCACTTCAACATTACTTTATTCCATCTGCATGCCTGCTTTTTAGACTCCACTGTATCTATTATAAGATCCACCTAGTTTCCTCACTGATTGAGTTAAAAAGTTGCTAACACATGTTCATCTTATATCTGAGAATTGTGCTTTGCTTTTTTAATAGCTTTTTTTTTAAATGTTTATTTATTTTGAGAGAGAGTATATGCAGAGGAGGGTCAGAGAGACAGGGAGACAGAGGACCTGAAGCAGGCTCTGTGCTGATAACAGCAAGCCCAAACGGGGCTTGAACTCATGAACCCCAAGACCATGACCCGAGCGGAAGTCAAACACTCAACCGGACTGAGACATCCAGGAGCCCTATTTTTTAACCGCCTTTAATCTCCATAGAAAAATTCCCATATTAGGGTGTATTCAAGTGGCAGGGTGAAGTACTTCTCTGAAATACTGCTGTAAAATAATATTGTGAAGGACTACTGTGAAGTATTGCTGTGAGATACTGTAAAACCTTGGATTGAGAGTAACATGTTCTGCAAGTGTCCCGCAAGACGAGCAAATATTTCTAACAACTTTTAACTTGATAAATAAGCGATGTCTTGCAATACGAGTAGTGTGTGACCCTGAATGTCACATGATCACAACTGAGCCAATGCTTCTTCTCTCTCTTGCTCGCTGCAGGATTGTGGGTGACCATCAAAGCAATGTCACATTTCCACGAAATCCTCAAAAGGAGGCAAAAGCAAGTGTCATTGGGTAGGTTCTGTATTAAAGTTGCATGAAAAGAAAAAGATTCCATTGAGCCAATAGATAGCGGTGACTTGGTTAGTGATAGTGAAAGTCATCCTATACAGTAGCCCTCCTCTCTCGTCTCCCTTACACCAGTCATGTTAGGTTTTCAAAGGGAAGTGCAGGCTAATTTATTTTCTTTATATTTTGTATTTTCTTTATTATCTTGCATTATATTACAGTATTGTAATCATTTTTATATGAATATTTTTGTGTTGCGTAAATGAATCGTCTGAGTTTCCATTATTTCTTATGGGGAAATCCACTTTGACACACAAATGCTTTGGATTACAAGCATGTTTCCAGAACAAATTACACTCACAAACCAAGGTTTTACTGTACTACCATGAAGTACTACTCAGAAGCAATATTGTAACGTAGTACCATGAAGTGGTAGTATGATGTAGTACTGTGATGAGGTACCATGAAACATTCCCATGAAGCAGGATTCTGAATTAGCACCATGAAGTGGTCCCTTGAAATGGTACTGTGGGGGGCACCTGGGTGGCTCAGTTGGTTAAGCGTCCAATTTCGGCTCAGGTCATGATCTCATGGTCCACGGGTTTGAGCCCTGCATTGGGCTCTGTGCTGACAGCCAGCTCAGAGCCTGGAGCCTGTTTCAAATTCTGTATCTCCCTCTCTCTCTGACCCTCCCCTGCTCACGCTCTCTCTCAGAAATAAATAAAACATTAAAAAAAAAAAAAGAAATGGTACTGTGATACAGTACTATCAAGTAGTACCATTATGTAGTGCCCTAAAGTAATACCGTGAAGACCAGATTTGAGAGTCACATACACATATTTTCTAACTCCAGATTTGTTCTTTGCTATCTGGGTAATTTCTTAGGTGGATTATTTAAATTCTTCTGGTTTCATTGCCCATATGTAAAATGTGCCTATTAATGACACCCACTTTGTGGGTTCTCCTGTAGAATAATATGAATTATTACACATGTTGAATAGTATTATATATTGTGTTTAATACTATCGATTATTCCCATACAGGCTTTCAAATATAGTGATGTATTGTTTATACATAATCTCAAAAAATTGGTGAATTGCTTGAAAATTCCAGCTGGACTTCTTGGACCCCATTCTTGAGCTTCTAACTTAGGGCATCCGTCCCTTCAAAACGATAACAACAATCTTCAGGAGTAGTTTTTTTTTTTCATGAATGTGAGGTCATAAAGACAAAGTTGTTTGCCCAATTGAATTGTTTACCTACGTAAAATATATGTGTATATATGTAAAACTCTAGAGTCAGAGCAAGTTTTCCTCATCCTGTTTCTGAGAAAGTAACAAGAATCCAAATCTATTTGGTCAGCAAACTTAGAAGATGTTCCTTAAATCTTCACAGGAGGGAAAAACAGAGAGGAAGCCTGCCCCAATGACACGTACTCAGCTCCCTGCTGGAGTAACACTTTCTGACTATGCAGCATAACCCACATCAAAAAGACAAAAAAAAAAGGGTCCCCAAATCTATTCCCCCAACCCCGTGTGGACATGGTTACATTCTGGGAATCCACATCTAGAGCCTCAAGGTTGTTCCTGTCCCTTGAAGCTGGCATTCCTCTTTCAGGAAAATATCTTTTAGAAAATTATCAGATACACAGACAGGGGTAAGCGTATTTACCACAGAGCAATTTCTGAATGAAAACTTAGAGACAACTTTAATACTCAATATTATCCAGCTACCATAAGCCATTTTTTTCAAGAACTCTTGATAATTTGGAAAATGCTCACAATATAATGTTACATCTAAAAAGAATATCAAATCCTACGTGTTCTCTGCTGCAATTTGATAACACCTCACACGGATATGATCTTAGGCGCATGCATGTTTACAGAAGCAGACAGAATGAAAAGCTGGAAGAAACAGTCCAAGATATTTATATGATGCTTATCTCTCGGTGGTGAGATTATGGGTGATTCTTTCAGCTTTCCTTAAGCTATTACAGATTTCCCAAATTTTCAACCATGGGCTACCATTAAAGTCAGTAAAATAAATGTTACGAAAACAACTAGCTGCAGATGGTATCAACTGTTATACTTCTAGGTGGCAGAGGTTTCCATTGATAGCTGAGGGCATCGGCTAAAAAGAGCAAGGAGAAGGTGGCCGCTATCATTACTGTGGCTGCAGGCATCACTGGGAGAGCCCAGATGTGCTGCTGCCTCCCTGAGCCATGTCACCAATGAGAGTTCACTTTTTGACTTTCTTTTGCCCGTGACTGACTTGAGGCAGGAGACTGGAATTAGGTAAAAACCAACTGTACCACACTATTATTTTGTTTGAATAGCTGGTACTCTGCATTGTTCCCACTGTGGCCATACTGTTTGTTCAACCTCAAGCCACGTTTAAAGAGTCACTCTTCATCAGAAACGTGTACAGGTGCAAAACAGTCATTCTGCCACCATCCAAATGGTGTTAGATTTTTGCATTCGTATTTTCGTCTTCTGATTTCTGACAAGACTGGCGTTGAAAGCTTTTAGAAGTTCATGTGCTTTCTCTCTCTTTCTCCCTTTCTCTCTCTCTCTCTCTCTCTCTCACACACACACACACACACACACACACACCTACCAAGAATCCATTCTCAGGAAGCTAAAGTTTCCACATTTTAAGGGTTTAATGCAGTAAATTTGAAATGTTTATTAAATGTCCTTCCTGCTAAAATGTACATTTACGTACAAAATAATTTTAATTAAGAAAGGAACATTTTTTATGGTGATAATAAAAATCATTTGGAAATAGAGATGGTCCTATGCCCATCACCAGTACCAAGTAGAGCTATTATGTTCATGAAGAAACAGAGAGCTTATTTTAAATGGTTATATATATATATATATATCCTTTTACAAACTCATTATTTTATTTATATAAATGAAAATATCCTTGTCACTGACACCTGTGATTAAGGATTCTTTTTCGCTAGCTTTCAGAGAAATGGCCTAACTCTTCCCACAAAGTGGTTCATCCACTTCGACACACCTAATTGAACCTGACGTTTCCCACGTTCTGCAAGATGATGTTAATCTAGTAGCTTCCTTCATCTCCTAGCTTGGTTAAAGGCAAAGAGTTTATTGACAGCAGCTGTGATTGGCATGCCTTTTGCTGACCAATTGCAATTTCCTCTCCTTGTAAACTCTATTTAGTGTTACAGAAACAATTCGAAGGCAGATTGTAGGTGCCAGGCTTTTCCTCTGACCTTTAAATCAAATTTAGAATTTCACGGGGTAGTATGCCTTCAAGCAAAATCTGTCAGCTTAATAAAGTGGAAATTTTCTGCAATAAATCTGCAATAAATTTCCACCATTCACAAAGAAAGGTAAGCTTTACTTATTGTTCTCAAGTTCTGAACAACAGGCTGACGATTCTTGGGTAAAATAAAAACAAGTGCTGTTGAATGTAAGGGCAGCTCTGAATAATGAAAGAAGGAAGGGGAGTGTTATAAATCTAATGAGGGAAGAAGGGCATACAGAGGGGGAAAGTGATTTAAAAAAAGAATACAGAATTATAAAGAGGGAAGACTAAAAAAAATGAATGAAAAGGGGAAAAGGGGGTGTAAGGAAAAGCATTATTACTCCTCCAGCTCAAGAGAAGAGTACAATGTCATTAAAATCATAAGACCACCTGCTGGACATATGGAGAATTACAACTGCTCTAATCCTGGCTGAGTCTATTTTCGTGTTTGTTACAGCACAGGATGACCTGATGGCTTATTCCACTTTCCAAACAAGTAAATTTTCAAGCGTTTGCTAAGCAAATCAAGACTGTAGAGTGTCTCTAGTATCAGTGGAAATCCTGGTGATTCCCATCAAAGAGGGTAATTACTTCTGGAGACATAAAAGCAGTAAGAAGTGTCCCCTGATGCCAAAGTCTGGCTTGTTCCGTTTTACCAAACCCACTGTGCCCTAGAACATGTTTCAACAAAGCGTTTTATGCAGACGGAAGCATTCTTCCACACTGAGAGCAAGTTTCTAGACCAAATTGTTTGCCTAACTCATTAATGGAAGATGCACGAAAATCATGCCTGATACCTCTTCTTTGTTTCATTTTCCACGGCTGCTAATGATCATAATAATTAACCTTTTAGTGCACACTGATAATGATTTAAGTGCTGTACGACTGTACAGGAAGCATCTCATCCAATCTTCCAAGAAGGGAGTTCCGTTTACAGATGGAAGTCAGCCCCGAAACCATTAATGGACTTGCCCAGACTCACACAGTAATTAAATTCATCTGTGGCTTGACCTTAACTCCTCTTTGCCACCCATTTATAACATCTGATTTATGATACCAACTTATTGTGCTTGGATCAACTACCCTAATATTCTCATTTGAAAATGTTTGTACTGGATACGGAAGTGCAATGAAAAATTAAGGAAAGGAAGGCGAATTTGTTTAAATTGTTCACCCAAAATAGTAAAACTGCAAAATCAACTTCCTCCTAACTACTTGGAGAATAACCTCAGATTGCTGCCTTGGAAAAAGGAAATAGCTTGAGTACAGGGCTTTGGAGAAAGGGGAGACATATATTTTGCTTCAGGCAGGGCTTTAAATCAAATACATTTGAGGTTATGAAGGAGAATGAATTAAAGAACGTGACAGTGAGATGTTTATAGTGCTGGTCGGTGATAGGTGAAAGGTGATTCCTTGATATACTTTTGCCAGTCTGTTTGCACTTTCCTTGGCCATATTCTCTCCATGACCTTGAGCTGGCCATGTGGCCTCCAGTTTTGATGTTTTTGGTTATGCATCTGTCAAAGAGAAATTATTACTCTATCCCCGTTTGCCCTACGTGAGGGCCAGAGTAATAATTTGAGAATAGCTCAAAATGAAAATCTTGATCTAAAAAAGCATCTGGAAAATCATTCCAAATATATCTCTGCTCCTTGCCTACATCGCCACCTCCCTAATCAAACCTGTCATCACCTCTCACCTGCTCTGTGCTGTTGCCTCCTAAATGGTCTTGGTGACTCCATTCTTGTCCCCACCAAATGCATCCTCTATACTGTCACCGTGGTAATCTTTTTAAAACACACCCACTGGACCCTCTGATTTAAGACTCCAGCAGCTTCCCCTGGCCATTTGATTAAGACCCAGAGTAACATAGAGTGCCTGGGGGGCTCAGCTGGTTGAGCGTCTGACTTCAGCTCAGGTCATGCTTTCACAGTTCATGGGTTCGAGCCCCATGTTGGGCTCCATGCGGACAGCTCAGAGCCTGGAGCCTGCTTCAGATTCTGTGTCTTCCTTTCTCTCTGCCCCTCCCCCACTCGTTCTCTCTCTCCCTCTCTATCTCAAAAGTAAATAAACATTTTTTTAATTATAAAAAAAAAGAAATTGTGACAAAGAAACATCACCTTGGGCTTTCTACACTAACCCAACCTTAACTTTCCACGGCACTTGACAAATAACCCTTAGTCATTTCCATTTATCCAACCTCAAACCCTGGGCCATAAATGTATTTATGTAAATGAAAGAGTCTCATCCTTGGGTGCAATCATGTGGGGGGCATTATTAAAAACGAACAACAACCAAAAGCTCTACTCCCAAGGATTCTGACCCAATTAGCCTAGGATGGTGTCCAAATGTTTGTCTGAAGTTCCCGGGAGAATGTATCGTGAAATCACGACTCAGATCTACTGACCAATAAGGACAAAAAAGCCAGGAAGAAACTGAATAGTTGCACAAGTTTTTCTCTCTGAGAAGTCATCATTTCGTGAGGTGAGTTGTCAGCAAACATGGGATATATATATTTAGCTCTACTGCGGGGTCTACACTTAATTGTATACCTTGTCCTATAAGATGAACTTAGAATAGATGAAGGAGTGCAGCACAGACCAAACCGTAATCATTGGGTATCTCAGCCCACACAATTATAAGTTCATAAACACTGTAATTACAATACTCCTGGTGAGCAAGGTTGATGAAGGAGTCCTGCTTAAAGGCGTAGAGCACGTGGGTGAGGCAAGCACAATATTACAAATAATAAAAAGCTCACTTATGCCCCCGGAAGATAGTGGGAAGACCTCCTTGCCCTGCAGGGTCAACTAAAAGGCTCTATATCCCATTTCTCTGACAAAGACAGCTCTAATCTATTTTAAGTAATGTTTTTTGTGAAAATGCCCATTTCTAGTTTTATACAGAAAGCCATCCTTTTGAAGGCAGAAAAATTAGAAATATAGAAAAATAGGAAGTTGGTAAAAGAAAGTATTGATACAATGTGGCTATTGCAGTTAATTCCTTTCTCTGTGTAAATATATGCTTTATGAACTTGAGTTAACATAGTACATAAAGCTTTATATCCTTTTAAAAATTAAATCTAAACTGTAACAGGAATATCTTCTTACATCATATATTTTGAGTAATATGGTTCTGTTAGATATATGATATCTGTTACATAAACCTACACTTTTTATTTAACTATACTGATCTTTGCACAATTTTTCACTTTTATAAGAATATAAAGAATATAAAAATACAAAAATGAGCATGTGTATTTATTATTACGTAGAATGACTGTGTTTGGGGAAACTAGTAATTCCAACATTATTTTCTGTAAACTTCATTTTTGTGCTCTTGATGTACCTCCACACCCACAGATCCACCTGCCACTCCAGGTATTTTCATACATTAGGTCTGAGGTGGGGCCAGATAATCTGTATTTTTTTGGTTAAGCACCACAGGCAATCCTTATGCAGATGACTCATAGCTTCTACTTGAGAAACGTGTCTGGCCTTTTTAAAATTCTCACACACGTTGGCAAACAGTCTGTCAGAAAGATAACAACTTTTACCTCCTTGAGCAACGTAGGATCTTTTAAAGTTTCTGTGCCGATTGGATAAGCAATAAATGTACGTGCTGCTCTTTAATTTCCAAGGCCTTTGAAGGCTAGCAAAGATAAAGGTTTTCATTTATTTTCTGGTCATTGCATACATTCTTTTGTGAATTTCTATTTCTCTGCACAACCTTTGCCCATTGTTTTCATTAAGATTTTCTTTACTTGTTTGTAAGAACTCTTTCCATATTAAAATCAGTCCTTGGCTGAGAATATATTTTCCAGTTTCTCGTTTGAGTTTTAATTTTATGGTGTTTATTTTTGTAAATTTTTGTATTTATTTTACAGAAGTTCCAGGTGTCTCCATGGGTATATTCCTATACCTTTTGCTAAGCATTCATCAAACCTTTCTTCTGGTTTTCTTTTTTTTTTTAATTTTTAATGTTTATTTATTTTTTTAATGTTTTTTTTTTATTTCTAGGAGAGAGAGAGAGAGAGACAGCGTGAGCAGGGAGGGTCAAAGAGAGAGGGAGACACAGACTCTGAAACAGGCTCCAGGCTCTGAGCTGGCAGTCAGCACAGCTAAGCGACCTAAGCTTAAGTCCGACCTAAGCGAAAGTCGGACACTTAACCAACTAAGCCACCCAGGCGCCCCTAATGTTTGTTTATTTTTGAGAGACAGAGTGCAAGTAGGGGAGAGGCACAGAGAGAGAGGGAGACCCAGAATTCAAAGCAGATTCCAAGATCTGAGCCATCAGCGCAGATTCTGACGTGGGGCTCAAACTCACAAACTGTGAGATCATGACCTGAGCCAAAATCGGACGCTTAACTGACTAAGCCACCCAGGCGCCCCCCCTTCTGGTTTCCTATGTCATTGTTTTCACGTGTGTTTATGTTGCTTTTTTGTTTTCATTGTTATTATTGTTTTTTTTCTTTTTACTTCAAACGTTTTTATTTTAAAGAGAGCATGCATGCATGAACAGGGGAGAGGGGCAAAGGGAGACAGAGAGGGATAATCTTAAACAGGCTCCGTGATCTTGATCCATTGATCATAATCAATGCAGAGCCCAACGCAGGGCTCAAGCCCACGACCCTGGGATCATGACCTGAGCTGAGGTCAAGAGTTGGACGCTCAGTCAACTGAGCCACCCAGACGCCCCTTTAACTTGTTACATCACCTGGCATTTATTTTCATATAGAATATAAGGAAACAAACTCAGTTTTCGAGAGTTTCTGCTTTTGCTAAGTATCCTTTTTTTCTTCTTGGTAGTGTAGGAGCCAAGGGCAAGCCACCCCAAAATGTGCCACTCTGGAAGACTGATGATTTGAAATAAAAGTTATAGCCTGTGTCAGAAAAGAGACACCCGATGCAAGCAGAACATTCAGACCCTGCTCTGTTCCCCTGAGAGCAGGAAATAAATGTCCCACGTGAAAAGTACCTTCCCTATACCAAGAGCTAAGGAGACATCCTTATCACCAAAAACAGGAAATTTAGAGCCAGGAAGGCTATATGAACAATCTTTGTTACTGTTACTAATTTACTATCCCCAGCGCAAGTTCTATCTGGAACTTCTTACTAATTGAAGCTCCCAAAGTTAAGTTTTCATTGTCCTGTCAATTCTTCACAGATTTATTGTCTCCTTGTCTAAAAAATAAAAGAGGTGTCTGCCTTGGTCGTTTCTGTAGGTCTTGGGCCACAGTACATATGTAATGAAACTTGCTGACTCTTATTTCTTTCAATCTGTCTCCTGTCAATTTAACTCTTAGTCCAGCTGGAAGACTCTGAAGGGTGGAGGAAGAATTTTTCCTTCCCTGCACTATCATGTGGCATATCCTTCTCTAACCAATACCCCTTGTCGTGCTCACATATGGGATGCAGTCAGAAGTAATCATATACTATTCAGAGGGAAGTGATGCTAATTCTCTTATAATGCTTTTCCCCATCAGTGCTAGCAACGAATGACTCTTTACCAAATTCTGTGTCATGTCCCTTCAAAATGCATGAAAATACATTTTTAATTTTATTTTTCATTTTTTAACATTTATTTATTTTTAAGAGTGAGAGAGAGAGAAAGAGAAAGAGCACACGCAAGCAGGGCAGAGGCAGAGAGAAAGAGAAAAAGGGAGACACAGAATCGGAAGCAGGCTCCAGGCTCTGAGCTGTCAGCACAGAGCCCAATGCAGGGGTTGAACTCACAAACTGTGAGATCATGACCTGAGCCGAAGATGGACACTAAACCAAGTGAGCCACCCAAGTGCCCCTAATTTTAGAAGATGAACAAATTTTCTTAGGAGGGAAAAAAAAGCCTTCTTCCCAAACAGGTTTCTGATAGCAGAAAACTTAAACTTGCCAAATTACAAGGAACTCACTTTTGTTTGGCATAAAACATAGTCGCTGTCTCTATAGAGCACTGACTGCACAAGGAGGAAGCCATGGAAGAAGTAGAGACACCAGCGGTGGACCCAGTGGTGATAAGACACAATGTGTAGCCTTAACAGGCTGAGGAGAGAGTCCTGACGGAAACCACAGGCCCCTCCCCAGAAGCACATAACCAACCACTGATGTCCCTTCTATACACCCAGAGCTCGGGTCATCCCAGTGAGGAGGTATGGATCCCGCATATGCTGACAATGACTCAGCTTTATACCACACAGAGAAATAAGAGCTTAAGAGTTGAGAAAGTATCGTTTATGAAAAAATTAAGAAAGTGGCATGTTTCAACACCAGAATTGTATGAGAGGTGAAGGTTCCCAACAACCTAAGGTTGTTTTTCTACTTTCAAGCAAAAATTACATTAAAAAAAAAAAAATCCCACTTGTGAGAGCACTTGAAATGGCCCGTTCATCGTGTATCTAATACTTGAGTCTATTTCTTTGATTTCCTTTCTTGTCCATTGATCTCTTCCTATCTTCTTGGTTCACAATCACACTGGGTTAATTGCTATCATTTTATAAACACTGAAGTAACTGGTAATGAATCTCTACCTAATTATGTTTCCGTTTTTAAGAAGTTTTTTAAAGTTTATTTATTTTGAGAGAAAATGAGTGGGGGAAGGGCAGAGGGAGAGAGAGAATCCCAAATAGACTCTGTGCTGTCAGCTTAGAGCCTGATGCAGGGCTCAAACTTATGAACCATGAGATCATGACCTGAGCCGAAACTAAGAGTCAGACACTTAACCGACTGAGCCACCCAGGCGCCCCTAAGTTTGTTTATTTAAAAAAAAAACTCATCAGTCTTCTGTATCATTTATTCTTTCAAGTGAACATTAGATTCTACTTTGTCAACTACAAAGGGGGAAAAAAACATGAATTCCTCTGAGACTTTGATTAAAATTCTTTTAAAGCTACAAATTAATTTGGGAAGACTTTACATCTTTAGAAGACTGATATTTACCCATAAAAAATATGGTTTGTTATATTACAGTTAACTATATATGTCTCCGTAAGGTTTTTCTTTATCTTTATTTTAAAAGTATACATTTCTTCTAGTTGGGTTTTTTTTTTTTTTTTGAAGGGGGGTTGCAGTATATTGCCTACCGCAAATTAAAAAAATTTATTCTACATTTTACTGTTCTATGTAAAGATACTGACTTACATGTAATTACTTTCTATTTAATCCTTTTTACTAAATGCTCCTAATTCTTCTAATAGTTTTTACATAGTTTTCAGAAGTTCTTACTGTAGGCAAACAGTAATACTTCATTTCTTGAAGTTGTACTAAGAGTCAAAAGTACATGGTTCATTGAAAAGAATGCAAATGACCCTTAACACGGTGGGAAACAAACGGTTAACTCTGCTCATAGTAATGAGCTTATTTGTTAGGCTACAATTGCTCTTCACCTATCAGATAGGCAGAAGGTCAACCACTGACAACACAGGCTGTTGGTGAGGCTGTGGGAAGGAGGCTCTTTGAAATGGGGATAGTGAGATTATAAATGATTCAATCCTTCCAGCAAGGAATTTGGCAATATCTAGGTAGGGTGTGATTTTATCTTATAACCCAGAAATCCCATTTCTTAGAATCTATCTCAATACATTGCCAAGACTATGCAAAAAAAGAATATGCAAAAGTATATATCTAGATACATATATACATATACACACACAAGACTATTCATTACTTTTGTTCTTAGAAGCTTTCTAAAAATTACTTTTCAATTTGTTCAACAGTTTCTCTTCTTCCTTCTTAATAATAAAAGCATGTAGAGAAATAGAGTGTTCTTGAAGAACAGCCTTAGCTGTGTCCCCCTAAATGTTTATCTCTTGCTTTATTGTTATTTTGCTCAGAGTCTTCAATTTATTTGCAGGATCTTTCTTCATTTTTGCTAACCTGTGTATTTGAAAGTCTTCAAACGTGAAATATTATTTCTTCATTTTTGAAATTCAAATATTTTATTATCATTTGTCTAAACGACTTCATTTGATTCGGCATGATAATTGTAGATCCTTTTTTGATTTGGAAATTTTATATTTTTTTAGCTTTGTGAAGTTTCTTTCTTTTGTGCCTGACATTTATTCTTACCATGTTTGTGCTCTCTCTTCCCATGGGAAGCTCAGGGCAGGCTGCCCCAGAATGTGCCATTTTGGCACACAGATTATTTCTAAGCGGATGACAATCAAAGTCCAACAGACTCAAGAAGAATTTTTAATCTCTCCCTTAACTGCCTAAAAAAACGTAGATATGGAGTCTGTACCAGAAAGAGAACTACTACCAAGCATAACCATTTTTCACATAAGAAAATAACTTTTTCTACATGGTGTGGCAAACACTGGTTTATCAAACGTTTGCTTTTTCCATCTTCCTATGATTTGTCTTCATCTCTTTGAGACCCCAGACCACTCCCGGCTTCTTCTTAGCCGCGGATGGCATCTCAACTCCAATCACCCGACTGTGGGGAGCCTCTCATGTCTTTGAGGGTCTCCCATTGGTATGTAATTAGCTTCATTTTTCTCCTGTGAATCTGTCTTATATCAATTTAATTAGAAAGCCAGCCAAAGAGTCTGAAAAGGAAGAAGGAAAAGTTTCCGTCTCCTATACCTACAACTCTTGTTTCACAAAGTTCCTCGAACTACCCTCCATACCTTGTTGTTTTGCTCATCCTTTTTAAGTCTTGTTCTTTCTATTCAGTATTATGGGTGGATTTCTTGATTTGATTTCTATAGGACAAATTCTCCTCTTGCAGTACAGTGTCTCCATCTGAGTTCAATCATTTTTTTTTTTAATTTTAGAGAGCAAGAGAGCATGCACAAGCAGGAGAGAAGAACAGAGAGAGAGAGGGAGACAGAGAGAGACAGACACAGAGAGAGAGAGAGAGAGAGAGAGAGAGAGAGAGAATCTTAAGCAGGCTCCATGTTCAGCACAGAGACCCCTGTGGGACTTGATGCCATGATGTAGGGATCATAACCTGAGCTATGAAATCAAGAGTTGGATTCTCAACTGACTGAGCTACTCAGGCACCCCAAACCTCAGTCATTATTTAAATGTCCAGGCAGACTTTTCCAGTGGCACATCAGCCCTTCTCCCTGCTTATTGCGACAATGTAAATTCTAGTTTAGATTCTATTAGATTCTAGTGAATCTTCTTGAGAATGCAACATTTTTTCCCAAAACTTCCTCCATTCTTATAGCCAATCTATGTCTTTAGGGGCTTTTCTTCTGATGCTTCAGGGCTGTTCGTTGCTTAAAACTGAAAGATTTCATGTCATCTTTCATGACAAAGCTGTACCAGCTCTTAGTTTCCCCTAAAGGCCCTTTTCTGACTCACCTACACCTTCTGAAGCATAAGCCTGTAGTTCCATATGATTTTCAGCTATTTATTTCCTGGAAAGTGTATGATAGTTCTCTCAAGTACTTAAACTTATTTCACCTGCACACCAAGCAGCTAAATGTATTCAAAATGTCTGACACACGTAGGGCCCTTTCCCAAGTTACCACATGGTACCTATTTTTACCTTCAGTCAGTCAGATCCAGAAGACTCTAGAAAGACTGGTATTAAATTTATTTTGTCACATGCTACCCAGGGGTTGGGAGAAGATGGATCATAATTTTGTATTTCAGAAACAACCACTGTATGTGTATCCAACAAACAGATCAGCAATCACAAATTAGGGAAGCAGCAAACCCTTTCGGGACAGCAGAGCTGTGAGTGGAGGGGCATCCAGGCAGCCCCAGAACCCACCCCTTTCAGAACTTTTAGGGTGATTTTAAAGAGAAGCCTTTAAGGGTGACTGGGGGGCTCAGTCAGTTAAGCACCCGACTTTTTTTTTCTTTTTAAATTCTTTATTTTCCTGAATTAACAAACAATGCTTTCCTGAGCACATAGATAACTTTTATGTTTAAAGTATTAAATTTATGATCATGTTGAACTAAAGTTATCTTATATATTTAAATTCACTTAAAATCACATATTTGAAACATTTAACACATATTTCTTTCCCCTCCTTCCCTTCCTTCCTCCCTCCCTTCTTCCCTTTCTTTCTTTCCCAATCTTTCTTTTTTTCTTTATCTTTCTTTTCATTTTAATTCCAGTGTAGATAACATACTGTGTTCTATTAGTTTCAGGTGTACAATATAGTCATTCAGCAATTCTATACATTATGCAGTGCTCATCAAGTGTGCTTTCCAATCCCCATCACCTATATCACCCATCCCCCCACCCACATCCCCTCTGATAGCCATCAGTTTGTTCTCTATAGTTAAAAATTTGTCTTTTCGTTTGTCTCTTTTTTTTAAATAGTTTATTGTCTTGATTTCAGCTCAGGTCATGATCTCACAGCTTGTCATTCCAAGCGCCGCATCAGGCTCTGTGCTGATACCTCAGAGCCTGCTTCGGATTCTCTGTATCTCTCTCTCTCTGCCCCTGCCTCCCCCTCTCTTAAAAAAAAATAAGATAAAACATATTTTTAATTTTTTTATAGTTTATTTATTTTTGAGAGAGAGAGAGAGTGAGAGAGAGAGCGAGCATGAGTGGGGGAGGGACAGAGAGAGGAGGAGACACAGAATCCAAAACAGGCTCCAGACTCTGAGCTGTCACCACAGAGCCTGATTTGGGGCTCGAGCCCACAAACCGTGAGATCTGACCTGAACTGAAGTCGGACGCTTAACTGACTGAGCCGCCCAGGCGCCCCAAAATAAAACATTTTTAACTTAAAAATAAAGTAAAAATAAACTTTAAAAGAGAATAAAAGTAAGCCTCTATCATGGAGGTGGACTTTTCCCAATAATGAGCCTATTAAAATTTTTCCTGCTCCAGTCCAAGAGAAAGAGGGAGAGAGAGAAGAGAAAAAGGAGAGGAAAGTAAACATCTAAAGAGAGTATTTTTCAGAGCAGGTGCAGAAGCAAAGCCTCATCCTGTAACATGTTACAATTGTATGGATCCTAACAGCAGCCGGTGTTCATGTTAAAATTAACACGGTAGTGTAATAATGACTGTTAACATTGCTAAGTTAGCGTCACCATGTGCCAACATCTGTTTTTAGGTATCATAAAATGTCTATAAGAATTTGTGTTCTTTGGGGCACCTGGGTGGCTCAGTCGCTTAAGCCTCTGATGTTTGGTTTTGGCTTAGGTCATGATCTCGTGGTTTGTAGGATCAGGCCCTGAGTCAGGCTTTGCATTGTCAGCACAGAGCCTGCTTGGGATTCTCTCTCTCCCTCTCTCTCTGCCCCTCCCCTGCTCACTCTCTCTCTCTCTCAAAATTAATGAACAAATTAAAAAAAAAAATTGTGTTCTTTGTCAATCCTTGAAATTCTCAGCCATCACCATTCTTCTTCACACCCTCCCTTTGGTGTATAGTCTATGCTTTTGTAAAATATCCTGTGTCTAAAACCCTCCCTTTCCTTTTTCTCTCCCTCCTTACGATTATTATCAACGTCATCACCTGATCTCCTTTTTCTGGTCATCTTGTTCTTACCTCATGGTTTGGGGTTTTTTTTGTTTTGTTTTTGATGTCTTTAAATATTTTAAATGCTATTTCCTAATCTTTTTCCAATTATCCTTTTATTTAAATGTATCAAGGCTATCATTTGGCTGATTCCTGCTGATGGTGGCTCATTTCTCCATATATCTTATAATTTTGGATTGTGAGGTAGTGTGTGGTAGGACTTTATCTAGGGTAGTGACTCTCAGCTGGGACACTTTTCACCCCGACTCAGGACACGTGGCACTGTCTAGAAACATTCTTGCTTGTTAAAACCGGGTGCTAATAGGGGTGCCTGGGTGGTTCAGTTAACCGTCCAACTTTGGTTCAGGTCATGATCTCATGGTTCATGGGTTTGAGCCCCACATCAGGCTCTGTGCTGACAGCTCAGAGCCTGGAGTCTGCTTTGGATTCTGTGTCTCCCTCTCTCTGCTGCTCCCCTGCTCATTCTGTCTTTTAAAAGTAAAACACACAAACAAACAAACATTAAAAAGCCTGGGTGCTAACAACATCTAGTAGGAGTAAAGATAAAGAATGCTGCCAAACCTGCTGTTTACCTAAGTCATGGAAGAGGAGGAAAGACAAACAGTGGAAACAATCCAGAGGTTTTCAACAGCAGGGAGTTGCTGGCACACAGAGGCCTGGATAGACCCTTGGAGGAGGTAGTGTGACCACAACCCGGAAGCTAGGACCGTTAGGTAAAAGCCAGAACCACAGCAGAGAATGTTCCGGGGGAACTCAGGCAACAGAGAGAGGGTTTTCTAGCCAGAAGCTGGAGTCATGGAAAACATGAAAACTATTGTCTGAAAATGCCCTCCTGAGCAGGAGAGGAAGAGAAACACATAGGCTTCTCCTTTTCTGTCCTCCAATTTTCTTTTATGTTTTCTTTTAAATTTTTTAAATGTTTTTTTAAATTTATTTTTGAGGGAGAGAGACACAGAGCATGAGTGGGGGAGGGGCAGAGAGAGAGGGAGACAGAATCTGAAGCAGGTTCCAGGCTCCCAGCTGTCAGCACAGAGCCTGACGTGGGGCTCGAACTCATAAACCGCGAGATCATGACGTGACCCCAAGTCGGTAGCTTAACCGACTGAGCCACCCAGACTCCCCATCTGCCCTCCAGTTTTATATAGATGCCTCTCATTGGTCAGACTTGCCACAATCCAGCTTTTAAGGGATCCCAAAGAACCAGTTTTGAAGAGAAGCTAGGAGGAAATAGAGCCCAGAACAACAGGTGATACCTACACAGTCGCCATAGCAACAGGGCCTATGTACCTCTCTGTGGGGAACCCTCCTCTGGTTTTCACATCCCTCTTTAGGGATTTCCTTTCTTCTTTTTTTTCTAGTTCAGCCCAACATTAATAAGATGCTTGTTGAATATGTTTACCTTTTCAAGTTGTCTCATAATAAGACATTTTTAAAATATCTTTTTTGCACTATTGTTAGAAGTTGAAATAATTTTTTAATCTTTTAAGAGCAAAAGGTTGGCTAACATCTTAGGGAAAGACAGTTTGATAGTTTATATCAAAACTATACTGTAGTCATTCAGATATATATTCAACATATATTTATGCTATGCCTACTATGTACCAGTCACTTTTCTAAGTTCTACTGAATAAGGATGCACAAGACCAATGTCTGACATCTATCTGATTTTGAGATATATATATACGTATATGTGTGTGTGTATATATATGTGTGTGTGTAATTATGTGTGTATACACACACACACACACATCTCCACAAATACATGTATTTTTAGAATTGAATCAGTGTGTACTACCTCCTTACTTAGATACATTTAGGTATACAATATTCATTAACATATAGATATTCTAGTTGTTGCATATTGAAATGAATGTGTGAGTCTGTATGTGTGTTTATATATGTGTGTCTGTACAGTTATATAAGCAACTTGGTAGTAAATGGGTCGTAAATGACATAGGACACATTGCCTACAGCAACACATCCTTTGTTTCTTCTCAAAACATTTTTCATCGTTTTATAAAGTCCTAAGTCTAATAACAATTAGACATCATTAAGGGAATAAAGCTGAATTTCAGGAGTCTAGAGTTGGTTCACCAAACATCAGCTCTTACAAGACAAAAGCAAGTTTACATTTGTGTAAAAATAAAAAGCATCAACAAACAAGACTAGGTTCTCTAGAGTTTTCCATGACTTCTGCCTGTTGACTGCCTTCCCGCCTTTCTAGAATGGGTAACATTTCAGATTTCAAGGGACAAAGAAGTGACTTCTCAGGCCCTAGAGAATTTTAGGTTTAAAAAAAAAAGTCCAGGTAATTTACATTTGTATCTGTTGTTTTGCTTTGGGTCTATTTTTAATCTCGTAACCAATCTCTAGAGAAAGGAGAAATGTTCAGAGATGAGGCCTCGAGGAGCCAAGAAAAGCAAAGTGAGACAACACCAAGGCAATTACCAATCGTGATTATCCTAATCCAAGCTTAGAACCTTATTCAAGCCATTTTTTTTTTTTACAAATAGTTTATTGTCAAATTAGTTTTTACATAACACTCAGTGCTCATCCCCAAAGTGCCCTCCTTCATGCCCATCCCCCCCTCCCCCCCACATCCATCAGTCCTCAGTTTTTGTCAGCATTCAAGAGTCTCTCATGGTTTGCCTCTCTCCCTTTCCCCCACCATTTCCGCCCTTCTTCTCCCCCTTGGTCCTCCGTCAAGTTCCTCCTAATCCTCCTATACGTGCAAACATATGG
>NW_024080750.1:2849560-3027399 GCF_003009895.1 Hyaena hyaena | reverse complement strand
CAGATGACATGATACTCTACATAGAAAACCCGACAGACTCCACCAGAAGCCTACTAGAACTGATCCAAGAATTCAGCCAAGTTGCAGGGTACAAAATCAACGTACAGAAATCGGTTGCATTTTTATACACCAATGATGAAGCAACAGAAAGAGAAATCAAGAAACTGATCCCCTTCACAATTGCACAAAAAACTATTCAAGCCATTTTTATCTTTAGCCGTTACAGTAAATGTGTTGTTGATATCAAAATAGCCTTTGAACCTCTAGCTAAGATGTGCAAAGGTAAGATCTCTTCTCGAAGGGAAGTCATTGGTTCTCTCTTCCTCAAAAAGGGAGGGCACTTCAGGCTTCAGGCTTTAATCAAGACCCATTATATTTATATTGAGGTCAATTTATTTCCTAACTAAAATGCAGACACACAAATAAACTGCCACTATTCTCATTCTTATGAACTTGGAGTATGTTAAAGTTTTGCCAATGGGAGTGTGTGATCTACTTTGAAATTCAGTTACACAGCTTTTATTCTCTCAAAAGTGTATAGTTTTGGGGGGCTCAATTCATGTGAAATGCAGTAACTTGTCCTTCAATTGTAAGACACAGGTAAAAATACACACAAAGCATTCTTAGATATCATTACGGACATTAGACAAAGTAACAAGTTAAAAGTGGAATTATTTTATGGTGGTGTTTGGATGATATCGTGACAAATATTCAATAGTCCAGATGTAATCGTATCTTCAAAATCTTCCCTACATACTAAACAAATGTGAAGTCTTTGGCTGTTTAATAGCTCACCATGGGATATTTTTTTTTCTTCTGTTATTTACCAGGTCTGGGGGTGACAGACAGTGAAGGCAGAGATTTTGTTTTCATCTAAAACATTATCCATCAAACAAAGACCAATATATTCTGAGTAAAAGATGGAATTTCACACTGGCCCTGTAATTTAATAGGAAATGAACTGGCATTTGCTCCTGTCAGCTAATGAAACAACTAGGGGCTTTTGGAGAATGAAAAATGGGTGATTAACAGCTTCATCTGGAGACAAAGAAGATTTGCTCATCTCTTAATGACGGGTTGGCAATTCCTTATTCAGGCAACCTTGTTTTGAATGCTGTGGGAGGAGGAGCGAGGAGCACTGCAAGTTTGTATGTCAGGGTATTATTACTGCTACTAGTAATTTTACTTCAATAGATGGAAAAGTCAAATGCCAGTGGCATGGAGAAATCACTTTCATTCTCCTTCATATCATCGTAAGAGTATTTCTGTCAAATCCTTGGCACAACAAAACAAAACAAAACGACAACAAAAAACTTAAAAAGTTTAAAGCTTGGCAACTCTGAGATGAAGCAGAGGAATTGGACTCCAAGGAGCAGACCAGTCGTCTTTCTGGATGGTATCCTGTCTCCAGGGTTAGATAATTGAATGTGATAAAGATTTTACCAGCCATGCTAAATAAATTATGAGACATAACACAATGGATGGTAAACCAGTCTTTAAAAATCATTACGGAGACAGTAAAACATAATGTTTAAGGTCACAGACAATGGTATCAGATCAACCAGGGTTCAAGGCTCCATCCTACTATTTATCAGCTGTATTACCTTGAACAAGTCCACCTCTCTTGAAGTAATCATCTCAGAGTTGTTGTAGAAATTACAGGTGATAATGTACTTTAAAAGCTTGTCTAAAAAGGCTGATAGTTGCTCAAAAATATTTATCACATGAATGAATGAATACTTAATAGGTGTTTGTTCTTTTCATAATATTTTTGAGCTAGAAATATATCCATGATACTGCTGAGTTTTGTTTAAAAAAATCATTTGCAGAACCATTTTAAACTATAATTTCATTTACATGAGTTCCCTGCACTTTTCTCTACACGTCTTTGTGCACGCGAGCTATATGGAAGGACATTAATGAAAACAACTGTTATTTCCATGCAATGATATTTCTAGTGCGTATCACTCATTACTTTGTATTTTTCTCTATACACCATCTTACAGAAACTATTAAGCTGGATGTAAAAAAATCAATATTCACCAGACAGGTTGCAACATTTATCTAAATATTCAGTAGATGAGGCTGAAGTCTTACTGGAGAAAGAGGTTAGGAAGAAACGAACACCAGGAGCCATTTATCTTTAGAGACCTCTTCCAAAGGTGAAAGATACAAAGGAGTGATCTCCCTGCTCATTGGTGCACAAAGGAAATTGTCTCACCATTCCTGTGCTGCCCTACAACTCTTCTGAAGAGTGTCTCAGAGACTCCCATGTAATAAAGAAACATTTATTACCCACTTCAAGTGACCTCTTGGAAAAATCTCTGCTACTAGATAGCTGGAAAAATCTAAACAAGAAAAATGAAGAGAGGTCAGTTCCTCTCTGGCTTCTTATCAAACTGCACCGTATCACTAACCAGCTTATTCACAAAGGGAGTTCACAAAGGGTAATCTGACATGCGAGTCCGTGATGTAGGAAAAACCCATTGCCCGGACTGACAGCTGGGTGAAATGGCTGTATGTTATGTTCATGCACATGAAGTAACTCTCTGTCATTCATGTGATGATGAAATGTCCCCAGAGACGCTTTCTGCTTTGAATTTTGTTTTGTCAATTTCTTGGGATAGATCCAGGAAGGCATTAGGGAAAAGACTGACCGAGAAGGCTGGCATTTCCTGGTCTGGGACAGCAAGGGAGTTGGCCACTATCCAGGAATTTGTGTCCCTTACTGTGTGTCCATGATTCTCTACAAGCAAAACCTAAGTTTATGGGCTCAATCCGGGGCAGGATCATCCTCAGTGGACCCATATGACTTAGCTGCCGCGTAGCGCATCAGAATCACATCATGAGGGTGGGGACGGGGTGGGAGGGCAACAAAGAAAAACAGAAACAATTTCCATAAAAATAAGCACATGTGTGTATAAATGTGTAAAATACCCATGGAAGAATATATAAAACTTGGAAACAGAACTAGCTTTGCAGAAGAAAGTCTTAACAGCAAGAATTAAATTGTCTCATACTACAGCTATAAAAAGTTTTAAAATTAAAATTAATTAAAATTAAAAATTCAGTTCTTTAGTTGTACTAGCCACATTCCGAATGTTCAGTTGTCTCATGTGGCTAGTGGTGACTCTATTAAATGGCACCAAAATAGAACATTTCCATCATTCTAGAAAGTTCTATTAAACAGTACTGGGCAAGAGGCTGCAGTATACTCTTTGACCTTTTAAACTGTGTACTATGTGCATGTATTACTGATTCAAAAATTAAAATTATGTATTTAAATTTTTCTAATAATTTTTTCATTGTTTTACGTAATTCGTACTGAAAAGTTCAGAAGGACTTCTCCATTTTTCATTAGGGGCTACTAGGATTATAAACCCATAGCACCCTTAAATAGCCAAATGCAAAAATCCTATTATAGGTTGTTTTCCCTGGAGCAAATATAACAATTAAAAAAGAATCTAAGGCAAGCATTAATTAAAATCGTGAAGTACAAAGCCCTAGTTTTATTTCAAAGACTAATAATAAGTTGCTCTTTTAAAATTGATTTTTTTCTCCCAGGTACAGGAATCGTATCACAGATGGAGGGTATAATGAGACAAGTGTCAGATGGTCTATGTCAAAGCTCCAGGTCCAACTGTGCACAGCAGGGGCTGAGGCAGTGACACTCACAGGTATGTGACACCCAGTTCTCTCTTCCCTGTTGTCTATATTAAGCAGAAAGCCAAATATTGGGTGAATAATGGCATTTGAAGCTTTGGTCTTTGTCAGCATTTACAGAAATCCAGGTTAGAAACCCTGTGAAATTGTCTTTGATGCTGTTTATATTTGGGGTGGATGACATACTGATGAACAAAATTATTTTAAATATATATATCATATATTATTTTCACATGTTATGTAAAATCATAATATTATATATTATATAAATATGAATATATATTATATTCTATATATATATATTGAATGCTTACTACCTGGTCCTGGAGATGTAGCAGATAAAATCCCAGCCCTCAAGTTGCTTACTTTCTAAGCTACTTAACAGCTGATAAGCAAATAAGGAAAATAATAAAAATAAACAAGTAAAAGCATGACAGAGAGGACTGAGCGTGTTCTCACAAGCATGCTAATTTACATATGGTGGCTGTGGTGGGCAGAATAATAGTCTCCCAGAAATGGCTTACTTCCTAATCCCAGAAATCTGTGAGTATCTGACCTGATAGAGTAAAAGAAACTTTGCAGATGTGATTCAGTTACAGATCTTGTGGCTGGGGAGATTATCCTGGATGATCCAGGCCAACTAAGACGTGGAGAGACAAGATGTTGATCACTGGAAGGAACCATGACCAAGGAATGTGGACGGTCTCCAGAAGCTGGAGAAAGGCAAGGCAACTAATTCGCCACCAGAGCCTCCAGAGAAAACAAAGATCTACCAATACTTCAATTCGAGTCCAGTAAAAACCATTTTGCACTTTAACCTCCAGACAGGTAAGATGATACACTTGGGGTGTTTTAGGTCACTAATTTTGTGGTGATTTTCCAGGGAAGAAGAGGAAACTAACATGGTGGCCATGGATGATTTCAATGAGAAGTTGACCTTTGGAAGAAGATATAAGGAGGTCGTAGAGGAGAGTCATGTGGGTAGCTGAGCCAAAAGCATTCCAGGCAGAGTCAGGAAGTGCAAATTCCCTGAGGCAGGGGCACATCTGGCATGTCGGAGGAGACTGGACCATAGGGGGCAAGAGCAGAAGCAAGATGGTCAGTTAGGGGGCTTCTTCAGTCACCCACATGAGAGATGATGATGGCTTGGATGGGGGCAATGCAGAGTGGTGTGTCTCCAGGTGCGTTTTACAAAGTCCATTCCATTTATAAGGCTGAGAAGAGATTTAAAAGGACGAGTGAAGGGAGCATGAGACAGTTGGGAATTTACTGCAATAATTGAGGCAAGATGTTAAGGTCCTTGGACCTCCGTCCAAGGTTGATGGTTGACATCGGAATCTATTTCAAAGTTGGGGGCGGGAGGGGACAGAGTTTTCTGACACCTGGTAAGAATGAAAGTTATCCAGAGAGAACTCCCACTCACAGTTTTGTCTTTTCCTTTATCACTTTCTGAAATCCTACACCCTAGGCAGCCTAAATACTCTCCCTGGGAGACTCAATTTCAGGATCCATTTCAACAATCTACTAGATTATTTATATGAAGGAAAGAGAAAGTTTGGATCAGTAAAATCAAGTCAGGTCCTCAAGTGATATCCACAACCTCCTTTTCTTGTCATCTTTTGTCACAACAATGGGAGAACAGAGTTATAAGAGGCTGGGGGTGGGGGGATCAATGGCTACAACAGAAAGGCTCCAAAACAGACAAGTTATCTAGACCAGGCATGTCAAGCATGAGCTCCAGGTACCTAAGAGATCACTGGGTTTTGTGACCTGCCTTCAAAATTTTAAAAATCCTTTTAGGAACCTTACATAGAAGTCACATCTTGCATTGACTGTCTGGTTATGTTATAGTCACTTGGTGTGGTCCAAATTATACTAGTCAGTAAGCCATGAACAAAAATAGGAAAATCAACTATTATTTAAGAAACTCAATGTGTTTTGAAAATTATCTTTAAAACCATTGGGACTATGGGGAAATTAATACAGAGGGTCCCCAGAGGGAATCTTTGGGGCATATAGTTAGGTTTTTTTGGCCCAGGGGATTATCGTGACCACATCCCCCCCATAGCTTTTTTCAGATGATAATTTCATACACCTTGTCTTCCACCCACTGATCTAGCATCATGGGCAATGGTGATTTGCCTTGCCAGCATTCACTCTTTCATTTTTTGAGGAGCCTCCATACCATTTCCCACGGGGGCTGCACATATATACGATGAAATATTATGCAGCCATAAAAATGGATGAGATCTCATCATTTGCAACAACATGGATGGATCAAGAGGGTATTATACTAAGTGAAATGCGTAGACTGAGAAAACCAAATACCATATGATTTCACTATGTGAAATCTATAGATCAAAACCAATGAAACAACAAAAAGCAGAATCAGATCTATAAATACAGAGAACAAATTGATGGTTGCCCGAGAGAAGGGGGTAGGGGAGGAGCAAAATAGGTGAAGAGAACTGGGAGATACAGGCTTCGAGTTATAGAATAAGCAAGTCACAGGAATAAAAGATATAGCATAGGGAACACAGTCAATAATATTGTAATAGTATTGTACAATGACAGATGGAGCCTACATTTATGGTGAGAATGTCCTAAGTATACAAAAGCTGAATAACTGTTGTACACACGAAACTAATGTAACATTGTCGATTATACTTAAATAAAAATTTGAGTATATATTTTATATATACTAGTATATATTAAAATATTAGTATGAACAAGTACTAGGAATTAAACGACCAGTTCTGGGTCCTATTTCTTTTACTTACTTGCTGGGGAGTAAGCCACTTAGTCTTGGCAATTACATAAAAACTAATCTATTATCAAGGCTGTTAAGAGAAATAATTACAAAAAGTCTCTGAGAATAATTTGAAATGTATAATCACATGATACAAAAACAAAAGAGCAAAGCTAAAGTTATTATTGTCGGCTATTTTCCCTGTCCACTCTCTAATGAAAGCAAGTAGTGAAATTGTTCAGTGGAAGAGTCAGCAAGGCAAGGTCCTTAAAGAATTGAGAACTGTTGACTGTAAATAATTATTTTGCTATTAAACCTTTACACTATGTTTGGTGCATATGCTCTAAGAGATGTGTGCCTTCCACCAACACCTTTCACCTCTGTGTATTGTGATCAACCCCAAAGAAATTCTGTGTGTGAGTGTGTGTGTGTGTGTGTATTTCCCCTCCATTAAACTTGAACGGGACACAAGTCATTATGGACTCCCATCCATTATAGGACTATGTGAGCCTTTCAACATTTGCATATGAATAACTAAAAGAGATTTATGACTTTATCTTTGAGCATAAAAAGGATTTGTTGCATAAATTACCCTATTTCTAACCCATTGGGTTTTCTCTACTGTCTATCCATCCAGTATGCATGAGTTGTTCCTGTGTCCCACTGAGAAGGTGTTAAGTGAGATACATGATTTTTGGGGTGTTTGAATTACTGCATTCCTCAGCTGGAGCTTCTGTGTGAATAGGCAGAGCTCACAGAACAGCAAGAGGAGTCTTGCTGAGTTCAGTGTAATGTGGTTCCCTAAAAGCTGTAACCCAGGCCAACAATCTCCAACCATGTAGCTGTAGTTCAAATGAAACACAAACCACAAGCATGCTTCCTGAACAACATGGGAGACAATGCAAGTCGTGGAGCCAGAGTGAGATGTTATACTATACAAGGACTTATGACTATTATCTTCATTTGTAGAAGTCACACCAAGCCCCAAATTCCAGTCTACTTGTGTGTGCCTCCAAAGCCCACACAGTAAGCCATGTTGTACACTGCAAACTGCCCAAACTCTGAGGCCTAATGTTTGAAATAATTCCGTCCACAAGTACCCATCTTTCCCCATGTCTCATTCATTCAATATATCGGCGCTGTTCTTTCTTCTTAATGTTGGTCTATTTATTTTAAATGTCTATTTTTTTTGAGAAAGAGAGATGGAATGCCAGCAAGGGAGGGGGAGAAGAGAGGTAAACTCCAAATCTGAAGCAGGCCCCACTGCCTGAGGTGTCAGCACAGAGCCCGACGTGGGGCTCGAAATTGTGCATTGCGAGATCATGACCTGAGCCGAAGTTGGATGCTTATCCAACTGAACCACGAAGGTGCCCTAATGTTGATTTTCTTTATTTTAAGAGAGAAAGAGAGGCAGAGGGAGAGGGAGAGAGAGAATCCCAAGAAGGTTCCTGTCATCAGCGCAGAGCTCAGGGCTTGATCTCACAAACCTCAAATGAGATCATGGCCTGAGCTGAAATCAAGAGTCAGACACTCAACCAGCTGAGCCGTCTGGGCGCCCTGGGCACTGTTCCTTAAACACAGCTTGATATCTAGAACCTTAAACATTTGCCAAGTGTTCTGGTCCCTCTCCTGGCTATGACTTACCTGCTTCCTCCCCAAGCCTTCCAATGCAGACACCACTCTACTGCTCTCCAGGTCCTTGAACCCCCACCAGTCCTCCTGAGCCCAGCCCCAGCCGTGAGTAACACTGTCATCTACGTGCTTGCATTCTATCTCTGAGCTAGCAAATACAGCCAAAGAATATGATAAAATTGGGCTGAACAGGTCCCCTACAAATCTTTTTTCTCAGCAAGACCGACACAGGGCCACAGAAGTGGTGAAATAGCTTTAAACTTATTATAAACAATCCAGGTAATGACTAGAGTGACCAGGCATTGTCCAAACGAAATGATTTTGTCTCAAACAAGTGATAAGCATCATGGGACACTAGCACTGTCCTGGGCAAACAAGCTATATGGTCACTGTAATTCTAATGCACTCAGCCATGGCGATCAGAGGTTGAAAGCAAGGACTGTAGACTCTGATCCCAGATTAGATCCCAGCAATGCCATAGTTTAAGTATGTGACCTTGACCATCTTGCTTACCCCTTCTAAGACTCAACTTCCTTAACCATAAACTATGGATACAACAATACCTAGTCCTAGTACTGCAGTAAGGATTTTAAAAATTAAAGAATACTGTATCATCCTGTTTTATTTAACTGGCCTCCCCAACAGTGTTCAGAATAGTAACAGGTGAATCTATGTGCTGTTTCTTACCCTGGATGTACACAGAGTTCCACATGGCCTCATGTAAAGTTTCTCTGTTATAAACCAAGCCTTGCATGGGGGCACCTGGGTGGCTTAGTCGGTTAAGCGTCCGACTTTCGCTTAGGTCATGATCTCGCAGTTCATGGGTTCGAGCCCCGCGTCGGGCTCTGTGCCGACTGCCAGCTCAGAGCCTGGAGGCTGTTTCAGTCTGTGACTCCCTCTCTCTCTGACCCTCCCCTGCTCACGCTGTCTCTCTCTCTCTCCTAGAAGTAAATAAAACATTAAAAAAAAAATTTAAACCAAGTCTTGCATTGGTGTGAAGGGTAACTGCCCGTGTCCTGGCCTCCTCTCTCTGAGTCCTGTGAAAAGGACCCCACCCCATGACACACAGCCTATAATAAAATTATAACCATCCCTAAGATGACTTCCAAATTTCTTATTTTTTTTAATTGAAGTATAGTTAACATATAGTGTTACATTAGTTTCAAGCGTACAATATAATGACTCAACAATTCTATGTATTACTCAGGGCTCATCAAGGTAAGTGTATTCTTAATGTTGCTTATCTATTTCACTCATCCCCCCGCCTACCCCCCCTCTAGCAACCATCAGTTTGTCCTCTGTCTTTAAGAGTGTTTTTGTCTCTTTTTTTCTATTTGCTCATTTGTTTTGATTCTGAAATTCCACATATGAATGAAATCATATCATATCAGTCTCAAGTATTGAAATCATATCAGTTTTTGTCTTTCTCTAACTTATTTCATTTAGCATTATACCCTCTATATCCATCTGTGTTATTGCAAATGGCAATACCTCATCCTTTTTATGGCTGAGTTATATTCCAGTTTGTGTGTGCATGCGTGTGTGTGTGTATTTGTGTATGTGTGTGTGTGCACCTAATCTTCTTTATCCATTCATCCATCACTTGGGTTACTTGGGAACACTTAGGTTGCTTCCATACCTTGGCTACTATAAGTAATTCTGCAATAAACATAGGGATGCATATTTATATCTTTTTGAATTAGTGTTTTTGCTTTCTTTGACTAAATACCCAGTAGTAATATTGCTGGATCATATGGTAACTGTGTTTTTCATTTTTTGAGGAACCTCCAAACTGTTTTGCATAGTGGCTGCACCAACTTGCATTCCTATCAACAGTGCACAAGGATTCCTTTTTCCCTAGATCCCCACCAACACTTGTTGTTTCTCATCTGTTTGATTCTAGCCATTCTGATTTCCAAATCTTATGTGAATGCATCCAGTCATTGTTATATAATACAGTAACAGATACACAGATAAGAAACTTTACATTAATGGAATAACTAATGAAGAAAAACTAACATGACTCTCAGCATACAATACATGCTTACTAAGTGGTCACTTATTCGAGCATTACTCTGGCCACCTAACTTACAGAATGCACCAAGCTAAAGAACTGGAGCTACATATATCTTTAAGATTTGGAAATACTGGCCAAACTAAAAGGATAAGGCTTATTAGAAATGTAAATTCCTTGATTAGTGTTCAAAGATCATTTGTAGCAGTGTAAGATCTAGAGATCTGGTTAAGCAATGATTCATGGGAAGAAATCATAAGCATCCTGATAGACCACCAGGGAAGGCAAGGAGCTTGGTTAAAAATAAAGGTAAATCATGGGGCGCCTGGGTGGCTTAGTCGGTTAAGCGTCCGACTTTCGCTTAGGTCATGATCTCGCGGTTCGTGGGTTCGAGCCCCACGTCGGGCTCTGTGCTGACTGCCAGCTCAGAGCCTGGAGCCTGTTTCAGTCTGTGACTCCCTCTCTCTCTGACCCTCCCCTGCTCATGCTGTCTCTCTCTCTCCTAGAAATAAATAAAACATTAAAAAAAATTTATAAAAAAATAAAAATAAAGGTAAATCCATCAATGATGCATTCCCGCACATCTGTAGATTTCAACAGAGCTAAAGCAGTGGTCCACGAGCCACCAAAGTCTACGGAATTTTATTCACTATGTACAATATAGCTTTGCAACAACTGAAGGTTTATTCATACAACTTCAAAGAAATCAATGACCTAGAAACAAATTTGCTGGGTCATTTGGATGGCGTAGAGTAAGTAGAAAAAAAATAGAAAAACAGTTATTTTTGCTGAAAGTAGAGAAGTAAGAGATTCTACCTGAATGTCATGCACAAGTAAAAAATAAAACATCATGTGGAAATACAAAAAGCACTCTGTTTCTCCATTTTGTAAGAGTACTTTCAGATTAGCAACAATTTCTTTAAAAAAAATTGTTTTTAATGTTTTATTTATTTCTAGGAGAGAGAGAGAGGCAGCATGAGCAGGGGAGGGTCAGAGAGAGAGGGAGTCACAGACTGAAACAGGCTTCGGGCTCTGAGCTGGCAGTCAGCACAGAGCCCGACGCGGGGCTTGAACCCACAAACTGCGAGATCATGACCTAAGCGAAAGTCGGACGCTTAACCGACTAAGCCACCCAGGCTCCCCATATTAGCAACAATTTCTATTCAATCCGAGAAACAAAGCAGCGATCCCCTACAAATCTTTCCGTGTGCAAGACCTATGTAGTAGAGAGTGGCTGCTAATGGTAGAAAGGTTCTTTCTGGGGTGAGGAAATGTTCTGGAATCAGAGAGTGAGGATGATTGCACCACTTTGTAAATACCATAAAAACCACTGAACTGTCCATGTCAAAGGGTGAATTTCATGGTATGTGGATTATATGTCGATAAAATAATAATAATAATAATAATAATAATTAGTGGACAAAAGAATGATCCGGGGCAGGATACTTACAGGAGGCTTCATAGGATCTCACCGCAAGACTATCATTTGCAGAAGAAAATTAGTAATAACAGTGGAGAGATATTCAGGAAGAATAATCCAAGTGCATTCCATCAGTAATGGGAAGAACTATACCATATGCCTCCTGATTCAAAGCACTGGAGCCCTAAGATGATTAACGTGTTATTTTTCCAAAAATGCGCAATGTGAGCCATCATGAGGAAATGTCAGAAAGTCGCAAGTTGAGGGACATTCTACAAATAGCTGGTCAGTACACTAAAAAAGCATCAAGATCAGGGCGCCTGGATGGCTCAGTCTGTTGAGTGAGCCTCTGACTCTTGGTTTTGGCTCAGATCATGATCTCACACTTTGTGGGTTCAAGCCCCACACTGGGCTCTGCGTTGACAGTATGGAGCCTCCTTGGAATTCTCTTTCTCTTCCTTTCTCTGCATCTCCCATGCTCGCTCTCATGCACGCGCTCTCTCTCAAAATAAATAAACATTTTTGACTTTTTAAAAGATGTTTATTCTTATAAATATTTGATATTTCAGCCCCGCATCAGCCTGTGCACTGACAGTGCAAAGCCTGCTTGGAATTCTCTCTGTCTCTGTCTCTCTCTCCACCCTACCCCCTGTCCCTCCTCTATTTGCTCATGTGCATGCTCTCTCTCTCCAAATAAATAAGCTTTAAAAAAAAAAAAAAAAAGAAGTTAAAAATAATTTAAATTGTACAGCCAATCCCAAATATAAGAACTACTACTATGGGATTAAGTTCTGGGAGAGTCCTAGACACACTGTATTTTAAAAATATATTTTTTAATGTTTACTTTTGAGATACAGAAAAAGAGACAGAGTGCAAGCAGGGGAGAGGCAGAGAGAGAGGGAGACACAGAATCCAAAGCAGGCTCCAGGCTCTGAGCTGTCAGCACAGAACCTGACATAGGGCTCGAACTCACAAACCATGAGACCATGACCTGAGCCGAAGTTGGACACTCAACCAACTGAGCCACCCAGGCACCTGACACACAGAATCTATAAGTAGATTCTGGACAATTAAATTTTGCTGTGATGACTCACAGTGCAAGGATCTGGGGTCATATGAGATCCCTATTTGCTTTCACATGTGTTCTTGAACACATTTCTTAATCTCCATTGGCGTCTGTCCTCATGTGTAAATTGGGAATGAGCAGAATACTTACCTCATAGGGTCGCTTTGAGGATAATTTAGGTAACCTATATAGAGTGCTTAGCATGGCAATAAGAGTTTGTAACCATTAGATACTTTTACTATATTCATCAGTGAATATACCCAGCCTTACACTAGTCACACAGAAGTTTAAAAAAATGCAGCTTTCTCTTTTAAGAAACACTCATGTATTGAGACAATCATAAGACCCAGTAGAGGTGATGGGTACTGCCAGACGCCATGAGGGAAGTACTCATCGGCATGCAGTTTCTTCTCCAGAAGATGATGGCCCTGGCTGCCAGTCAGGGGAAATCTCTACATGGAAGAAGAATATTTGCAAGAAAGAGAAGCTCAGTGGAAGTTGCTGAACGCAGTTGCTGACTGGCTCACAACTGGACAGAATGTTGCAAAGACGGAGCTTGTGATCGCTACATGAACTCAAGCAAAGGTAATGTGCTCTTAGGTTTATAAAATGGGAATAAAATGGGAATTCCTGTGGTAAGCAGGAGACTTGAAAATAGGATGGCTGCAAGTCTGTATTTTGGAGGCTTTAACAAAATATCACAGACTGGGTGCCCTGTAAATAACAGAAATGTATTTCTCAGTTATGCAGGCTGGAGTCCCAGCTCAGGGTACCAGCTTGGCTCATAGCCAGTGCCTTCCCCCTGTGTCCTAGCGTGCGGAAGGTCCCAGGGAGCTCTAAGCCTGTGCACACGAGGGCTCCGCTCTCATGACCTAAGCACCCCCAAAGGCTCCACCCCCAAATACTCTCACATTGAGGATTAGGATTTCAACATAAGAACTGGGGGGCCCAGACATTCAGACAGCAGCAGTCTGGAAGTGTGCATTCTCTGCTCCTCACCCCTTCCTCTTCCCCATGTCTTTTCACATCTCCCTCCATGTGGGCTGGAAAGACATTTTCACATCTGAGAATGAAATCTGATTCAACGTTTATTGGGATCATCGGCTGAAACCAAACAATATGGCCAAGACTGAGGCCCTACATCCTCTTTCTATTCTTGCCAACTTCATCGAGAGGCCATCGTTGTCTCTTTCAAGTGACTTTGGGCCCTGCAGGGGCTGAGTACATTACCCTATTCCCTGCCAGCTCTGGAGGGGGACGGCGCTGTGCCTCCCCTCTGCCAACCACGCCGTTTGCCAGCAAATCTCCAAGCTGGGAAAATGCACACACATCAAAAGATCCGCTGGGAGGTTTAGGAGCCAGACACAGACTGGAGGCACGATTGTAATTCAAGTCAAGACCACCAGCTCTAGGCAAAGCCTTTGTGAGTGGCGACTGGCACACTCCTCGGGAGCATTTTGTGGCCTCTCCAAATGACACAGCCGCCAAGAGGTACCAAAGGCACTTCTGTGGACTTTCCCTTCATAGCAAGCAGGAGGAGGAAACATATTTCACTTACCCCAAACCCAAACAGGTGTCCCTCATTCTACACTTCCTTTAGGGGTTCCTCCCACCCTGAGAAGCAGCAGGAGAATCCTGTCCGCTGGCATCTCCCCAAGGAGGGCACACACAATTAACGGTCTTGAAAAAACACGCACTTCAAAGCCTCATCCTCAAAAGGATCAGAGATGGAATTGCTTATTAGCAGGAGCTGGAATTGGGTGCCAGGGGCATTAGCTCCCACAAATGCTTCCTTCTCCTGCGAGCATGCCACCTGACTCCAAGGAGCCCATGGAGAGGAGAGGCTGCAAACAAAATTAACCCCCGAGTCCCCGGCTCCCTACCTAACTCCCCACAACAAAGAGAGATGATCTGGTGGACAAAGAGGAAACTACTCTAATGCAGGTTGGCTGCTTTAAAGGTTTTGTTTGCTTCTTTGCTTTTTAATCAAGGAACGAGTTGGCCTCCAATTTGTGGAGATTTTATTTGCCATTTTGGCATGCAATCTCTCCACTGATGCTGATCTTTCACATATCCAAAAGGCAGGAAGAGCTCAAGGCACTCGCTGGGCTATTCTGAGTTATTCATTTACAAGAAGAAATGGCTTCACTAAGATGTGGATGATCTGCTGCACGGTACCACGTGGAGCACTTGAATTGCAGCAGATAGTACTTTTTTCTCATATTTTTGGGCAGGGTGAGTTAGTTTTTGTTCATGTAAAGCAGGCAGCCTCCCTTAACATATAAGAGAGAAATCCTGGGTGAAGTATAATGCTATCCCTAAGCAGTTGGGACAATAGGAAAATACACATGTCATAAATCAATAATAACTCATTTAATTCTAATAACTCATTAAGTGAGTCATCATCTCATTTATACTGCAGAACCTCTGTAAGGTGCCTATTACTCCCAAATGATACATGAAGAAGCTGGGGTGAAGAGATAGTAAGTAACCTACCCAAGGCGACACCAAGAACATGCAAAGAAAGCAGGTCATCTGATTTTTAAGCCAAAGAGAAAACACCCCCCAGGTTAATACAGTTGGCCCTTAAACAGCTTGGGTTTGAATTGCACAGATCCACTTAGATTTTTTGCATAAATACAGTATAGTACTGAAATCTTTTTTCTCCTTATGATGTTCTTAGTTACACTTTCTTTTCTCTAGCTTGCTTTATCATAAGTAGTATATAAATATATAATACATAGAGCATACAAAATATGTGTCAGTCGACTGTTATTGGTAAGGCTTCTGGTCAACACTAGGCTAGTAGTAAAGTTTTGGGGGAGTCAAAAGTTTTACTCAGGTTTTCAACTGCATGGGCGGTTGGTACCCCAACCCCCACATTGTTCAAGGATCAAGTGTAAAGTGAGAACCACAGAGAACAGAACCCCAAAGACACGACTTTTCTAAAGTTTAGAAGTGACCATTCTAGCCACTGAGATGTGAGAGATTTGCTACACAACGTCATCCCATTCTCTCCACACCCACTCTGAGTGTCCTAAGCTTCCCAGAACCTGGTGTCAATTCACATTTTCTTTTCAAACATCTGAACACTTATTCCCTGCCTTTAGACTGTGAACCTCAGCCACAAAGGTTATCATTCCTCCCTGGAGGGCATCATCAAAGTCCATATTAATGAATGTGACAATGATTGTGCCAGCTCTGTTATCACTTTACTTGAACTTCTTAGCTTTCCTAAAAATAGGCATTTGTGCAAATGCCTAGCATATATATATGTACACACACACACATATATATATGTATGTATGTATTTGGCCATGGTGATTATTTATAGGACAGTGTAATTTAGAGAAGAGAGGGGCACAGGATGGTAAAGAATAGGGAAGTAAAGAAAGATTTTAACATTTTACTCTGAACACTTTTTTTGAGCCTCCTTTCTTATAAAAAAAAGGTATTCCTATGATTCTGGGGTGCCCAGGTGGCTCAGTCAGTTGAGCATCTGACATCTGATTTTGGCTCAGGTCATGATCTCATGGTTCGGGAGATCAGGAGTCACATCTAGGCTCTGCACTATCAGCATGAAGCCTGCTTGGGATTCTCTCTGTCCCCCTCTCTCTCTGTCCCACTTGGCTCTCTTGCTCTCTCTTCCTCTCTTAAAATAATAAATAAGCATTTAAAAAATATTCCTATGTTTTAATGTCATTCTTTAATAAAGGAGAGTAACTAATGATAATTAGTAGCAGAGAGAATAGGAATTTGTTGGGAGGGGTCTGATTGAATATGCTCCAAATTCTGTCAGCAAAAACTGTCTTCAGGAAGATAGTGAATCTCAGTAGTCCACTTGTCAAAGAGGTTTTATTTATTTTTACCCCTGCAGCAGGGGTCACTGATGGCCCACCAGACCCCCCGCACTGGGCTGGGACACCTATCCTCCAGAGGCTGAGAGTGTTGGCTGCTAAGTTTTAGTTATTCCCTTTTCCAGAGAATTGCTCCCTGCCCAATGGGAGCCTCCAGCCTTTCCAGGGAGGTTATTTTTATACCCAGGCCCCATTCCCTGAAAGAGTAGGAGCTGCTTAAAGCAGCCAATTGGCAGCAAGCAGCCAATGCTTGAGTGACATGGGGGTTTGCGTGCCTGGCTGCCTGGTCTCAAGAAGCAGGCTCCAGGCTCTGAGCTGTCAGCACAGAGCCTGATGGGGGACTTGAACTCATGAACCACGGGATCATTACCTGAGCCGAAGTTGGATGCTTAACCAACTAGCCACCCAGGCACCCCTCAGAAAGCCCCCTTTCACAAGAACCCTTGTCTCAGGCTCTGCTTCTAAGGAATACAATCCAAGATGTCCCCATTACCCCCACCAAATGGGGCCACATAGGCCGGAGACTTTCACAAATGAATACAATACACCTTCAATAAACAGATAACTCCAAACCTATTTAAACTGTTCCAGAATGTACAGAAGGGGAAAAAACAACACATCCAAAGTCATTTTGTGAGGCCTTGACATCATTGATACCTACCTTTGACAAAGCACAAGAAAACAACCAGTTGATCTGACATATATATTTTAATACAAAATTTTTAAATAAAATTTTAACAACAAAGACAAAATTACCTATTGAAAGAATGTCTCACTATGCCCCAGTGAGATCATAACCTATTTCATTACCCTATTAGGTGGCTGGTGGCCATAAAACCTATGATATTTTAAACATTATAAAAAGATATTTGAGGAGCACCGGGGTGCCTCAGTGGTTAAGCATCCAATTCGTGGTTTTGGCTCAGGTCATGATCTCATGGTCTGAGATTGAGCCCCACATTGGGCTCTGTGCTGACAGCATGGAGCCTACTTGGGATTCTCTCTCAATCCCTCTCTCTCTCTGCCCCTCCCCTACTTGTTCTCTCTCTCTCAAAATAAATAAATAAACATTTAAAAAAAGATATTTGAGTTCCATATTCATTTATTATCTTAGGAATAGTGGACACTTATTAGAGAAATGTAATGTAGATATAATAAAAACATCTATAAAGGAAAAATAGACTTCATTTTAAAAGCAAAAATAAAAAATAAAAAAGAAAGAAAAGAAAAGGTTTTTAATACCAGCAAATAAATTTAATAAGAAATATATAGGATCCAAAGAGAATATAGAAAGTATTAATTAGTATCGAAGCTATCAATAAATGGAAAGATATTTGCTCTTTTCTAAAATAGCCCAATCTTATTTTAAAAAGTGAAATCTCCCTAAATTAAAGTATGAAGGTAATGTGATCTCTATTAAAATCCCAAGAAGACTATTTCATTGACTGAGTTTTTTTAGGAAGGAAATAAGGTCTCAGGGAAAAATAATGATACAAAAATAACCAGAAAAACCCTGAAAACAGAGTAAGTAGGCTGGCAGTATAAGGCTCAAAAGACAAAACATTTTAAAGTTAGAGTAATTTAATGGGATAATGAATGTAAACTGCCTAACACAATGTCTGACACAAGAATGGAGAGAGAGATTAATATAACAAAATTGAATGAAAAAAACAGAAACAAATACAGATGGAGATTTAGTTTACGATAAAGTCTGCATTTTAAATCAGTGGAGGAAAGATGGATTATTTGATGAACAGATTGGGATTCCTGCAAAGTTTTCTATATAAAATAAATAAAACTGAATCTCTACATCATTTCTTTTATTGAAAATCATGTCAGGGATATGAACAGTAAGAAATGAAATCTTAAAAGTGCTAGAAGAAAACATAGGCGTTTAAGAAACTAATCTTAGTTTCTAAGCAAGATCTTTCTAGTCTTGAAAAAGGGACAGTCTTCCTAATAAGTGGGTTATGGGTATAACTATTTAATTTCTTGCCTGTATTATCAAAAAAACAAATGACCAACACAGTAAAAGTATTTAAAATCCATATGACAAAATATTAGTTTCCCTACTATAAAAAGAACACTTAATTTAAATCACCAGCCCAATTTACAAAAGTGAGACAAAGCTATAAACTGTTGTTTATGTGGGGGAACAATATCTTTTGAACAGATATAAAGATACCTGCATTTGTAATTTTGAAGATAATAGCAAAAGTCAATACATACTGTTTGGGGAGCATATGAATAAACAGACATTTTCAAAGCCTATTAGCGAGTGAAGATAGGTGCAATTTCTCTGGAGGGAAACTTTTGGCAACACTGATGGTTGCCAAATGCACTTAATGATGGTTCCAGATGGTTCCAGAATTCCTACTGCTACGTATTTATTCTATAGACACAGCCCCTTTGTGGCCAAAAAACCTGTGTACAAAGATGTTTATTGTGGCACTGACTGTAAAAGACTGGTAAATTCCTCCTGGTAAAACAATTAAAACAAAATCCATGTAAAGTTTACTAATTTAATTCATTCAGACTAGTGTTAAATAATTAAGTAAATAAACCACACACCTTACAAGGGTTGTCAAAAAGTTGCTGTAAAAGGTCAGGTAGGGGGCGCCTGGGTGGCTTAGTCGGTTAAGCGTCCGACTTTCGCTCAGGTCATGATCTCGCGGTTCATGAGTTTGAGCCCCGCGTTGGGCTCTGTGCTGACTGCCAGCTCAGAGCCTGGAGCCTATTTCAGTCTGTGACTCCCTCTCTCTTTGACCCTCCCCTGCTCACGCTGTCTCTCTCTCTCTATCTCCTAGAAATAAATAAAACATTAAAAAAAAAAAAAGGTCAGGTAGTAAATATTTTAGGCTTTTCGTGTTACATAGGCTCTGTCACAACTAGTCCACTCTGCAAATAGATGTGTCTGTGTTTGAATAAAACTTTATTCACAAAACCAGGTAGGAGACTGGATGTGGCCCTGTGGCCATAGGTTTCCTATCCCTGACTTAATGGATTTACAGGCAAATAAATTATCTGTATTATTTATGGATTTATTTATAAATAAATGATCTATATTTGTTTATGGATATATGGATACAAATATATAGATTATGTGTGCATTTACTTATGAAAAGATATTCTGGAGTCTTTTAAGTATAAAAAATATATTACGTTGTATATATGTGTTATGTATTTGTGTCACATCACATATTTATTACATAATACACATATATAATTAAATAAATAAATAATCCCTGCACAATACCACTCTGTAGCTGTGGGAAAGAATGAGGAAATCTATGTACTATGACATGGAAAATCTCAAGCACCAATTAAGGAGAAAATTCAAGTGGCAGACTCACGAGAATAGTACAGTCCCATTTGTATTTAACATTTTATATGTTTCACGCAATATTTTGTAAATGATACAGAAGAAGCTGCTATAGCCTCTAGGGAGGGACTGAGAGACTGGCTTCCTGGGAAAATAGAGAAAAATCCACTTCCCTTTTATATTCTTTTGCACTGTTGTTTTTTTTCACCATATGTATATACAATATTTGAACACAGAAAGGTATTTTTTTAAATTTTTTTAATGTTTTATTTATTTCTGAGAGAGAGAGACAGTGTGAGCAGGGGAGGGTCAGAGAGAGAGGGAGACACAGAATCTGAAACAGGCTCCAGTTGTCAGCACAGAGCCCGACACGGGGCTCGAACCCACGAACTGTGAGATCACGACCTGAGCTGAAGTTGGCCGCCCAACCAACTGAGCCACCCAGGCGCCTCAGAAAGGTATTTTTAAAAAAGAAAATACAACTTAATGGAAGGAGGCGGCAGAGTTAGGCACATAACAAGGCTTGAAAGCTGGGCAGTTGGGCAGCTGGCATCCCTGTCAGGATGACCATGCCAGTTATTTAAGTGTTGAAATACATCTAGGGGCGCCTGGGGGGGCTCAGTCGGTTGAGCATCAACTCTTGATTTCAGCTCATCGTGATCTCACAGTTCGTGAGATGGAGCTCTGCATCCATGCTGTCAGCACAGAGCCTGCTTGAGATTCCCTCCCCCCTCTCTCTCTGCCCCTCCCCAGCTCACTGTCTCTCTCTCTTTCAAAATAAACAAACTTACAAAGGAGTGGGGCAGGGGGGAGATATATCTAGACCAGGTGATCAATAACCATTGCCCTGAATACCTAAAGTCTCCTCTGTCAGCCAGGCCATCCATCAGGAACCCACCCATTCCCCTAAACTCCCCACGATTCAGCAATTTTAAGTTCTTAGCAAAACTCATAACTTCCCTGAGTTTCTTTTTACTCATCAGTGAAACGTCGCCAGTAATACTTGGCCCACCAGGCCCTGGCATATGAAAGGAAGTAACATACCTAAAAGCAGTGTACAAAATATAGAGCTCTAAGCTAACATAAGATAACTAACATCATTTTTTTGCACTTAGAGCCTGTCGGCAAAGATAATGTAAAGTATTTGTTCTAGGGACACAATCATTTTCTGCCATCCTGGCTCGAAACATCACCTTTCATTCATGCCTCTATTACAAGAATAATACCATTGTCTAGTTTTTTGAATATGTGTCGATTTCCTTTGCTATCTAGAATTCTATGAGGACAGAAAATGTGGCTCATTTATTTGCCCATGCTCAAGACCCAGTACAATGGCTGGTGTAGACTCAATGTATGTTTGATGAATAAATACATGGAACAGAAGCAAAGGAGCAAAATGAGAGGGACCGACAAAAACAAATTTGGTTTATGTGTTAGGACTCTACTTCCCAACTGGTTCCTGAGTAACTCAGTGACTTTGTTCAAACAGCACTCTCAGGGTAAGAACGAACGTGATCGGTCAAGCACTGCCTGAATCCACTGATGGGATTCTAACTCCTTATTTTTTTTTTATTTGACAGATAATTGAGTAGCTACAGGAATCGTGGTAAGGACTTGGAATTCAATAGGAGCAAAGCAGACATTTCCCCATCTGACTTGGAACTTGTGGTCTGTGGGGTAAGTCAGACATTAATGAAAACTATGGTACACATGAGGGCGTTCCTTTTAATGGAGAAAAGTGGTGTAAAGGAAATGAATATGGTTCTGTAAATGCATATAACAAAGAAGAGTCTTGCCAATGGCAGCGCGTCTGGGGGAATTATAAGGGATGTTTCCCCTAGGGAAATCACACATGGGATGAGGGCTGAAAAGAAGGGGTAACTAGGTCAGGAATGGGCTCCATATATCTCTCTGTGCACAGAAGTCCCTGCAAAGGCCCTGTGGAGAAATAAGAATGGTGCCTTTAAAGACAAGGTGGGGCGGCATGGCTACAGCACATGGGGAGAAGATAAGATCATGATGGGTTGATTTAGAAAGACTCACCAAAGCCCAGATCTCCCTGTTCTGGAGCCACACAGCCTGACTACATTCTCCAGCTTCCCTTGCAGCTGGGTGTGGCCAGTGGAATGTGAAGGAAACGAGGTACCCGTAACCCTAAAGGAGTTGCTGTCCTTCTTCCACATTTTTGCTCTCAGTTGACCTGTGGGATGAAGATGATGAAGAGGCCCCACAGGAAGGAGGAGCCTGACCCTGGGTCCTCTAGGAAAACCATGAAGCACTATGTAATGTTTGTTTGTGCTTTTGTGTGAGAAACACCCTTCTTTTGTGTTTGAATCATCATATATTTTTGAATCTGTTTATTTCTTCAGCCCAGTCTACACTGCAGGAGAGAAGGGCGTGGACAATATCACACAGGGCTTTCTGGGTCATGTTTCTGATGCCGGGCCCCCTAAGAAATGAGGAGTCCCTGAAGAGTTTCGTCCAAGTTGCTGAGCCTTGATGAAATGTATATTTGAAAAAGATGGTTCTGGTCGCTCTGTGAAGTGATGCATTTCTCCACTTTTCCATTTTGCTTTCCCCGCCCAGCCCTCTGGTATATTTTAGGCAAGGAGGTGGAAAATACTCAGATACTTCAGAGCATGGCAGCATGTCGGAAATAACGGAATAAAAGTCATGAGTATGAGCAGACAGGAAGTGTCAACGAAGGTCAGAACTGGCAAAAACAGGAGGGCATTTTCCAGGACAAAACAAACGGAAACAGGAATGGTCTCAACAGGCAGACAAGGCACCAAGCACTGACAGGAGGCTGCGGGGTCTGGAGTCAGGACACAGCTTGAACCTTCGCTAGCTTTACGACCTCAGGTGTATTACCTCTACTGGGTCTTCAAGTTCCCCAGTCTATGGAACAGGATGACAGAATTTGCGTTGCAGAATCGCCATGACAACACAACGGGGCCGCGACGTGGGTCGTGGGGTCCAGTTCCTGGCACGGGGCTTAGTGCTCATCCATGCTGGCTGTCAGGGGTGTCTGGAGCCAGGTTGGGAGTGGAAGGGTTAAAGGCCCCACCATTCAGATGGATTCCGAAGACTGAAATTTGAGGCAGGTGATTAAATATTTTCGAGAACTATCATCAAGAACTTGGTATCTGTGGAAACGAGAAGGGTCATGATAGGGAGGCAGGAGAAGAGTCCATCCCACTTAGAAACAAAGTTCCCTTAGAAGCTCTTCACTTCTGCACTATTGACTTCTGCCACCAGATAACCCTCCACTGTGTGTGCTGAGAGGGTGGGCGTCCTGCGCAGGGCGGGGTGTCCAGCAGCACCCCCGACCTCTAGGCACGAGGAGCGCCTCCCTCAGTCGTGGCAACTACGAGTGGCCCCAGACACTGACATGCGTCCCCCACCCTTTTGCTCATTCAGCCGGTGAACGCTTTTCACCAGGGATATGAGAGGACTTCCATGGACATGTCCCCACAGTCATGGAACTCACATCCAAGAGTTTGCATTTTCTTTTCCCCACGACTCAGCCGCTGAGCTCGTGGACGCAGTGTTGCTAAAATATTTAGAGACGGGGAGACCCATAGGCTACTTGAAGATAGTACCGTTAGGTTTTGGTTTTTCTTTCATCTCCTCATTGAAAAACATAGATTTTAAAAACTACTGCTGCACAAGTACCGAGGCATATGTGATCTCCATTACATTCCGGTTTCGTGCACATCTAAGACCAGCCTCAAAATCAGAGATCTATATCGGAGTCTTGGTGTCCAATTACTTCTGTGTGGCTTGATGTATCTGTCTTTTAAATGCCTGAATTTGTTTTCTATCCTGTATAACAAATTGCCACAAGCTCAGCGGATTAAAACAACACCCGCTTAGTATCCGGTGGCTTGCAGGTGCGGAGTCTGAGGTCCGGGTTCTCTGCTTAGGGTCTCACCAGGCTGAGTTCCTGGTACTGGTTGAGCTGTACTCCCAGCTGGAGGCTCTGGGGGAGAATGTGCTTTAGGCTCATTGCTGTGGTTTGCAGAACTCGGTTCCTTGCGGTTTGAGAACCTGAGTTTCCATTAAACAATTAGTGAGGGTTAACTGTTGGCCGGGAGCTGTTGCTTCTAGCCGGTGCTTTCTGGTTTTTTTAATTTTTTTAAATTTTTTTTAACATTTATTTATTACTGACAGAGACAGAGCACGAGCAGGGAAGGGGCAGAGAGAGGGGGAAACACAGAATCCAAAGCAGGCTCCAAGCTCAAAGCTCTCAGCACAGAGCCTGATGCGGGGCTTGAACTCACGAACCTTGAGATCACGACCTGAGCCGAAGTCAGACACTCAAATGACTGAGCCACCAGGCGCCCCAAGTGCTTTCTGGTCTTTACCTGTGGCCCCTCCAGTCTCTAAAACTGGGTTCCGGTAGTGCCTTGAATCACCTTGGAGATTCCTGAATATCTCTGACTTCTTCTGCCATCAGCCAGTGGGAATACTCTGATTTTAGAGGGCCCACCTGATTGGCCAGACCTATCCGAATAATCTCATTATCTGCTGGGCAGCTGACTTGGGACCTTAATTCCATCTGCAAAATCTCTTCACAGCAGCACTTAGATTCATATTTGACTGGAGAACCTGGACACGACTCTGGGAGGCATCTTTAGAATCCTACCTTCCACAGCCCTCTGGAAAGTGGAGCGTGGGCCCAGAAGAAGGTCCTGGGATTTCGTAGTTTTCTTTTATGCCATCCCTTGCTTGAGGCCGGGGGCCTGCCTGTTTCACTTCTGTGGGGACCTACAGGCCACAAGAAGGCAGTGAGTACTGTGTGCCTGGTAAGGACAACTTATTTTTTTTTATTTTTTATTTTAGAGAGAAAGAGAGCACCCAAGCAGAGGGGAAGGACAGAGGGAGGGAGAGACAGAATCCCAAGCAGGCTCCACACTCAGCACAGAGCCCAACGCAGGGCTCAATCTCATGACCGTAAGACCATGACCTGAGCTGAAATCAAGAATCGGACCCTCAACCCACTGAGATACCCAAGCACCCTGGTAAAGACAATTTAATCCTGACACCCATGTGTCCTGGAATCCTGAAAAGACTAAAGGTATTGAATGGGGAGGGGAATTTACGTGTAATCAAATTTCATCATTCTTGTTATATGATTTAATATTTGTTTCCTCTTACTGGGGTTTTAATTTAGTTGGAACAGACAGTGAAGCCTCCATGTTCCGCATTAGATTGTGACATCCCAGTTGTCACCAGGAGCTGGATTACGGGCTTCACAAAAGTGAGGGGGCAGAGATGTTCTAATTTCATTTTTAATTATACAATAACAAAAGCTATTACGAACCAAGAAAGAATACCTTAAAATTAATTATCAGCCAAAATAAGATCCTCAGAAAAGCCTTTCAAAGATTAATCAAGATAAAATGAAACGAACATAAAATTAAATTTTAAAAAAAATCCTCTAAAAGATGAAGGAATTCAGAGAAGAACACGAAAAAAATAATTTATGGGAGACCAAGGGCTCTAAATTAGATACCTCTCTTGAAACATCGTCAAGGACATGTCTTACCTGAATTATGATCAAAAATCCACATCAATCTCCCTCCACGAGAAAAATAGGAAAGAATGACTCAAGTTCTCATCTACCTTCCAGGTATGACTCAATTCCCAATTCTATGACAATTTTCATGCTGTTTTTACAGAACACCAGAGCAAATGAGTATCAACTTATCCACCAACCTAATGGATAATAATGCAGGTGGGTCCTTCCATACAGAAGAAAGTCCCTTCGTGTCTTTAAGATGAAATCGGTGTGTGTCCCAAGATGACATCACAACTCGGTTCTTTTGGATCAAGAGGGAATCTCTTAAAATGAAGGGACTCCTCCCAAGCTCTCCAAATTACTCATTTTAGCATGTGATATAGTAAACATGTGTATTACTCGTTTGGTAATTCACCGTTTGGACGTATGTTCTGTCTTCTTCTCATAACAGCATTCTCCTTTCTGGTGGAGAAAATTTCCTCCTTTCTCTCAATCCTTTTGGCTTGGGGGAGAGGACAACGGACCCATCCCCAGTTCAAATAATAATAAAAAATATAGAAACCACAATCAGAGCACTGGATGTCCTGACCTCAGTGATTGGTTCAAGGCTGAGTATGTGACATCTGTTAGGCCAATAAGACAGATATCCCCAACCTTTGTTAAAACTGTGTTCTACCACCTGGGTTTCTAACTGGCAGGTAAGTCTAGATCAGCAGGTATCATCCTTCCTCCAGGAAGAAGCATTTCTGGGAATGAAACCAATTAAAAAAAAAAAAAAAAAAAAAAGAAAAGTCAGGAAATGAAAGAAAAAAAGGTCTTGGCATGATGATTTGAGCACCTGGATCCACCTTTACTTGAAGCCATTAACGCATGTAATTTTCATTTCCATCAGCAAATAAATATACTTTTTGCACTGAGCCAGTTTGAGCTGGTTTTCTGTCATGAAATCAAGAGTCATGACTAATCACTTTGTCTGGAAAGANGCTTGAGATTCCCTCCCCCCTCTCTCTCTGCCCCTCCCCAGCTCACTGTCTCTCTCTCTTTCAAAATAAACAAACTTACAAAGGAGTGGGGCAGGGGGGAGATATATCTAGACCAGGTGATCAATAACCATTGCCCTGAATACCTAAAGTCTCCTCTGTCAGCCAGGCCATCCATCAGGAACCCACCCATTCCCCTAAACTCCCCACGATTCAGCAATTTTAAGTTCTTAGCAAAACTCATAACTTCCCTGAGTTTCTTTTTACTCATCAGTGAAACGTCGCCAGTAATACTTGGCCCACCAGGCCCTGGCATATGAAAGGAAGTAACATACCTAAAAGCAGTGTACAAAATATAGAGCTCTAAGCTAACATAAGATAACTAACATCATTTTTTTGCACTTAGAGCCTGTCGGCAAAGATAATGTAAAGTATTTGTTCTAGGGACACAATCATTTTCTGCCATCCTGGCTCGAAACATCACCTTTCATTCATGCCTCTATTACAAGAATAATACCATTGTCTAGTTTTTTGAATATGTGTCGATTTCCTTTGCTATCTAGAATTCTATGAGGACAGAAAATGTGGCTCATTTATTTGCCCATGCTCAAGACCCAGTACAATGGCTGGTGTAGACTCAATGTATGTTTGATGAATAAATACATGGAACAGAAGCAAAGGAGCAAAATGAGAGGGACCGACAAAAACAAATTTGGTTTATGTGTTAGGACTCTACTTCCCAACTGGTTCCTGAGTAACTCAGTGACTTTGTTCAAACAGCACTCTCAGGGTAAGAACGAACGTGATCGGTCAAGCACTGCCTGAATCCACTGATGGGATTCTAACTCCTTATTTTTTTTTTATTTGACAGATAATTGAGTAGCTACAGGAATCGTGGTAAGGACTTGGAATTCAATAGGAGCAAAGCAGACATTTCCCCATCTGACTTGGAACTTGTGGTCTGTGGGGTAAGTCAGACATTAATGAAAACTATGGTACACATGAGGGCGTTCCTTTTAATGGAGAAAAGTGGTGTAAAGGAAATGAATATGGTTCTGTAAATGCATATAACAAAGAAGAGTCTTGCCAATGGCAGCGCGTCTGGGGGAATTATAAGGGATGTTTCCCCTAGGGAAATCACACATGGGATGAGGGCTGAAAAGAAGGGGTAACTAGGTCAGGAATGGGCTCCATATATCTCTCTGTGCACAGAAGTCCCTGCAAAGGCCCTGTGGAGAAATAAGAATGGTGCCTTTAAAGACAAGGTGGGGCGGCATGGCTACAGCACATGGGGAGAAGATAAGATCATGATGGGTTGATTTAGAAAGACTCACCAAAGCCCAGATCTCCCTGTTCTGGAGCCACACAGCCTGACTACATTCTCCAGCTTCCCTTGCAGCTGGGTGTGGCCAGTGGAATGTGAAGGAAACGAGGTACCCGTAACCCTAAAGGAGTTGCTGTCCTTCTTCCACATTTTTGCTCTCAGTTGACCTGTGGGATGAAGATGATGAAGAGGCCCCACAGGAAGGAGGAGCCTGACCCTGGGTCCTCTAGGAAAACCATGAAGCACTATGTAATGTTTGTTTGTGCTTTTGTGTGAGAAACACCCTTCTTTTGTGTTTGAATCATCATATATTTTTGAATCTGTTTATTTCTTCAGCCCAGTCTACACTGCAGGAGAGAAGGGCGTGGACAATATCACACAGGGCTTTCTGGGTCATGTTTCTGATGCCGGGCCCCCTAAGAAATGAGGAGTCCCTGAAGAGTTTCGTCCAAGTTGCTGAGCCTTGATGAAATGTATATTTGAAAAAGATGGTTCTGGTCGCTCTGTGAAGTGATGCATTTCTCCACTTTTCCATTTTGCTTTCCCCGCCCAGCCCTCTGGTATATTTTAGGCAAGGAGGTGGAAAATACTCAGATACTTCAGAGCATGGCAGCATGTCGGAAATAACGGAATAAAAGTCATGAGTATGAGCAGACAGGAAGTGTCAACGAAGGTCAGAACTGGCAAAAACAGGAGGGCATTTTCCAGGACAAAACAAACGGAAACAGGAATGGTCTCAACAGGCAGACAAGGCACCAAGCACTGACAGGAGGCTGCGGGGTCTGGAGTCAGGACACAGCTTGAACCTTCGCTAGCTTTACGACCTCAGGTGTATTACCTCTACTGGGTCTTCAAGTTCCCCAGTCTATGGAACAGGATGACAGAATTTGCGTTGCAGAATCGCCATGACAACACAACGGGGCCGCGACGTGGGTCGTGGGGTCCAGTTCCTGGCACGGGGCTTAGTGCTCATCCATGCTGGCTGTCAGGGGTGTCTGGAGCCAGGTTGGGAGTGGAAGGGTTAAAGGCCCCACCATTCAGATGGATTCCGAAGACTGAAATTTGAGGCAGGTGATTAAATATTTTCGAGAACTATCATCAAGAACTTGGTATCTGTGGAAACGAGAAGGGTCATGATAGGGAGGCAGGAGAAGAGTCCATCCCACTTAGAAACAAAGTTCCCTTAGAAGCTCTTCACTTCTGCACTATTGACTTCTGCCACCAGATAACCCTCCACTGTGTGTGCTGAGAGGGTGGGCGTCCTGCGCAGGGCGGGGTGTCCAGCAGCACCCCCGACCTCTAGGCACGAGGAGCGCCTCCCTCAGTCGTGGCAACTACGAGTGGCCCCAGACACTGACATGCGTCCCCCACCCTTTTGCTCATTCAGCCGGTGAACGCTTTTCACCAGGGATATGAGAGGACTTCCATGGACATGTCCCCACAGTCATGGAACTCACATCCAAGAGTTTGCATTTTCTTTTCCCCACGACTCAGCCGCTGAGCTCGTGGACGCAGTGTTGCTAAAATATTTAGAGACGGGGAGACCCATAGGCTACTTGAAGATAGTACCGTTAGGTTTTGGTTTTTCTTTCATCTCCTCATTGAAAAACATAGATTTTAAAAACTACTGCTGCACAAGTACCGAGGCATATGTGATCTCCATTACATTCCGGTTTCGTGCACATCTAAGACCAGCCTCAAAATCAGAGATCTATATCGGAGTCTTGGTGTCCAATTACTTCTGTGTGGCTTGATGTATCTGTCTTTTAAATGCCTGAATTTGTTTTCTATCCTGTATAACAAATTGCCACAAGCTCAGCGGATTAAAACAACACCCACTTAGTATCCGGTGGCTTGCAGGTGCGGAGTCTGAGGTCCGGGTTCTCTGCTTAGGGTCTCACCAGGCTGAGTTCCTGGTACTGGTTGAGCTGTACTCCCAGCTGGAGGCTCTGGGGGAGAATGTGCTTTAGGCTCATTGCTGTGGTTTGCAGAACTCGATTCCTTGCGGTTTGAGAACCTGAGTTTCCATTAAACAATTAGTGAGGGTTAACTGTTGGCCGGGAGCTGTTGCTTCTAGCCGGTGCTTTCTGGTTTTTTTAATTTTTTTAAATTTTTTTTAACATTTATTTATTACTGACAGAGACAGAGCACGAGCAGGGAAGGGGCAGAGAGAGGGGGAAACACAGAATCCAAAGCAGGCTCCAAGCTCAAAGCTCTCAGCACAGAGCCTGATGCGGGGCTTGAACTCACGAACCTTGAGATCACGACCTGAGCCGAAGTCAGACACTCAAATGACTGAGCCACCAGGCGCCCCAAGTGCTTTCTGGTCTTTACCTGTGGCCCCTCCAGTCTCTAAAACTGGGTTCCGGTAGTGCCTTGAATCACCTTGGAGATTCCTGAATATCTCTGACTTCTTCTGCCATCAGCCAGTGGGAATACTCTGATTTTAGAGGGCCCACCTGATTGGCCAGACCTATCCGAATAATCTCATTATCTGCTGGGCAGCTGACTTGGGACCTTAATTCCATCTGCAAAATCTCTTCACAGCAGCACTTAGATTCATATTTGACTGGAGAACCTGGACACGACTCTGGGAGGCATCTTTAGAATCCTACCTTCCACAGCCCTCTGGAAAGTGGAGCGTGGGCCCAGAAGAAGGTCCTGGGATTTCGTAGTTTTCTTTTATGCCATCCCTTGCTTGAGGCCGGGGGCCTGCCTGTTTCACTTCTGTGGGGACCTACAGGCCACAAGAAGGCAGTGAGTACTGTGTGCCTGGTAAGGACAACTTATTTTTTTTTATTTTTTATTTTAGAGAGAAAGAGAGCACCCAAGCAGAGGGGAAGGACAGAGGGAGGGAGAGACAGAATCCCAAGCAGGCTCCACACTCAGCACAGAGCCCAACGCAGGGCTCAATCTCATGACCGTAAGACCATGACCTGAGCTGAAATCAAGAATCGGACCCTCAACCCACTGAGATACCCAAGCACCCTGGTAAAGACAATTTAATCCTGACACCCATGTGTCCTGGAATCCTGAAAAGACTAAAGGTATTGAATGGGGAGGGGAATTTACGTGTAATCAAATTTCATCATTCTTGTTATATGATTTAATATTTGTTTCCTCTTACTGGGGTTTTAATTTAGTTGGAACAGACAGTGAAGCCTCCATGTTCCGCATTAGATTGTGACATCCCAGTTGTCACCAGGAGCTGGATTACGGGCTTCACAAAAGTGAGGGGGCAGAGATGTTCTAATTTCATTTTTAATTATACAATAACAAAAGCTATTACGAACCAAGAAAGAATACCTTAAAATTAATTATCAGCCAAAATAAGATCCTCAGAAAAGCCTTTCAAAGATTAATCAAGATAAAATGAAACGAACATAAAATTAAATTTTAAAAAAAATCCTCTAAAAGATGAAGGAATTCAGAGAAGAACACGAAAAAAATAATTTATGGGAGACCAAGGGCTCTAAATTAGATACCTCTCTTGAAACATCGTCAAGGACATGTCTTACCTGAATTATGATCAAAAATCCACATCAATCTCCCTCCACGAGAAAAATAGGAAAGAATGACTCAAGTTCTCATCTACCTTCCAGGTATGACTCAATTCCCAATTCTATGACAATTTTCATGCTGTTTTTACAGAACACCAGAGCAAATGAGTATCAACTTATCCACCAACCTAATGGATAATAATGCAGGTGGGTCCTTCCATACAGAAGAAAGTCCCTTCGTGTCTTTAAGATGAAATCGGTGTGTGTCCCAAGATGACATCACAACTCGGTTCTTTTGGATCAAGAGGGAATCTCTTAAAATGAAGGGACTCCTCCCAAGCTCTCCAAATTACTCATTTTAGCATGTGATATAGTAAACATGTGTATTACTCGTTTGGTAATTCACCGTTTGGACGTATGTTCTGTCTTCTTCTCATAACAGCATTCTCCTTTCTGGTGGAGAAAATTTCCTCCTTTCTCTCAATCCTTTTGGCTTGGGGGAGAGGACAACGGACCCATCCCCAGTTCAAATAATAATAAAAAATATAGAAACCACAATCAGAGCACTGGATGTCCTGACCTCAGTGATTGGTTCAAGGCTGAGTATGTGACATCTGTTAGGCCAATAAGACAGATATCCCCAACCTTTGTTAAAACTGTGTTCTACCACCTGGGTTTCTAACTGGCAGGTAAGTCTAGATCAGCAGGTATCATCCTTCCTCCAGGAAGAAGCATTTCTGGAAAAAAAAAAAAAAAAAAAAAAAAAAAAAAAAAAAAGCAGAGTCAAGAAATGAAAGGAGAAAAGGTCTTGGCATGATTATTTGAGCACCTGGATCCAGCTTTACCTGAAGCCATTAACGCATGTAATTTTCATTTACATCAGCAAATAAATATACTTTTTGCACTGAGCCAGTTTGAGCTGGTTTTCTGTCATGAAATCAAGAGTCATGACTAATCACTTTGTCTGGAAAGACTATCACAGCTGCTGTGTGCTCTCAGCGGGTTTTTTTTGTTTTTGGTTTTGGTTTTTTTGCCATCTCTCTTCCTCTATACTATGCAAATCCCCTTCTCGATGACTTTGTTTACTTTCTCCCACCAATCTGAAATGCCCAACATGCATTTCTCCTCTCTTATCTCTTTCACAGCCCAAAAGAAGTCCCAATCTCAAGAAGCCATCCTGATCTGCTCCTAACTCCTGTCTCAAAGTCTACTACACCACTATTAAAACCCCTTTCTGTTGTTTACGTGCCAGATTGTCTGGTCTGTCCCCAGCAACCCTACAGGGTGCCTGAATACAGCACTCCGCCATCAGTCTCCACAACTTTAACACAATGGTCAGCTCAAGCCCACCGCACCTGCTGAAGCGTCTGGACTGAAGTCCCCATCCCCTCTCCACACAGCTGACGATGCCCCCGCTTGAAAACCCTTTGGTGCATTCTGAGTGCTCTGAGAGCCATATCCAAAGTCCTTAAAGTGATCTGCAGAGCTCTGCAGGGTCTGGCCCCTGCCTCGCTCTCCTCAGGCCTCTCCTACCCCCTCCTGCCTCCTCTCGGCTCCAGTTATACCCCCTTCCCAGTGGCGCCTCCCCACCACTGCTCCCCCATCACAGGGCAGTGCACGCCGTCCCCTTTTACCTGGACACGCATGCCTTCCTGTCTTTCCTAAGTAACCCTTACTTACGCTTGAGGCCTCGGCGCAATCTCCATTCCCTTGGGAAGAACGTCTGGGACCCCAGTGACTAATTACCTTCCCCCATTACCGTTATAAGCTGTCATGACTCCATGGCCTTTCCCTCACTGCATTTATCAAATTTGTCATTATCACACTAATATGTATATTCACATATATGCCCATTTTGTCAGTGTCGGAACAATCTCACCATTATTTCTTCGGCACTTAGCAAACGCAACATCCCAGGAGGCACTTAATAAACACTGGCTTAGTGAATGGAAGAATCACATGGTTGAGGCACAATAAGTATTGCTGGCTGGATGGAAGGACAGACAGAAGGACGGATGGACAGAAGGACGGGTGGCTGCATGAAATCACCGGCGAAGGCACTTGTATCGTCCAGCTGTGACTACTGCTTACATTTGGAGAGCTTAATAAAAATAAGTAAAGCTCTTGAGAAATGATTGCAGACTTGTCTGGAAATAGGAGCTCTTGGATGAGACACGGGCAGTCACAGAGACCTGAATTGAGAGCAGGCCAACCTCTAAGACAATAGAAAACGTGAGAACCATGGAGAAGCTTTGAACAGTTGATAATTTTGCCCTGTGAGTGGCAGGCATCAAACATGTAATTTCGATGCCTTCGCACCCCAATTCTGTAATTGAGCTGCATGTTTGCTTTGGGCCAAAAGAACAGCTAGGCGGAGACTATTTATATAATCACAGAGCCTTTTTTTGATGTAGATTTCTAAGGCACTAGAGTCATATTTTATTAATACAGGTTTTCTTTGTGTGAAAGCTGGCAGAGTTTCACAGATCCAAGGTATTTAAAAACTTTTTTATCATGCCTGTCTCTATCCAGGTAAGTCAGGCTATTGAAAAAAAATAAAGGAAATAAATAAAAGTAAAGCAAATTTCACTCTTACAAGTCATATCACCTACTGACGGGTTTATGTGTATTAAAACATGCACGGATGATAACGATTTTGATGTTTTCAAATAAGTTTTTAGTTGCTCAGACAAAATGGAATGTAAGAAGGATGATAAGGAAAATAATTTATCCGTTAAGAACTGTGGCAGGTACTTTCTGAGAGCTTTATGCGGATGGTTATATCATGGAATCTGCAAAAACACCCCCAGAAGCCACGTATTATATTCTTCATTTAAGAGATAAGGAAAGAAAGAGGTAGAGAGGTTGAGAGATCTGTTCAAGGGCATTCAATAAGCAAGATGCAGAACCAGGACTTGAACACACTCTTGCCTGGTTGAGCAAACCTCTGTGCATCTGACCCTACTATGTTGCCTTTCTGTCATAGAGAGTCCCCAGGGGATCTCTGCCTGCTCTATCTAGGAGTCTAGAGTTTTATGGTTTCTGGAGAAATACTCACCAAACTAAAGGAAACTATGAACTGCTGCTTCCCTGATGATGATAACCAGCTCTATGCTAACTGCTGTGGATAAATATATAGGACAAATCGTTGCCTTTGAGAGGCTCATAATCTAGAAGGTTCTGTTCCTAATGCAAGAGGAAGAATAATTTTGGGTTCATTGGATGGGGAGGGGGTGAAGGGGTAATCTAGAAGGTGATATAGGTCAAGCAGTATTGGGAAGTCTTGGGGACCCTTCAGGGAATGGTGATCCCAACACCAGACACTCTGAGCCACAGGAAGAAAATATACCCTCCAAGTGAAAATTAACTGTGTGCATCCATTTTCCAGATGACGTTACCATGCACAAGGTCAGTTATAAAAATCATATCCTAGGTCACTGCAAGCTTTCCTTACCCATACACATACAACCTACCATTGGACTACACCAGAATCCACCAGACAGTGTCAACAAGTACAGATTCCCAGGGCTCCTCCCCCATAGGATTTTGTTGATTAGGCCTGAAGTGAAATTCTTGAACCTGCACTTTTAACAAACATTCTCAAAAGATGGCCATACTAATGGACTGAATTTGGAATAAACATTAAATTGACAGAAGCTGACCATTATAAACTATCCTAATATTTTGATTTATTTCTAAAAATGTCTTTGATTCTGGTTTTCCTAGCTTTCATCTTTTACTTCACATTTCCTCATCCACTGATTTACTCAATAGATGTAATGTTGTAAGTGTTATGTGGCTTCATGGAAGATTCCGGTCCCAAACAAGCTGGACTGCACCACTGACTATCATAGAACTTTAGGGCAGGATATGTATCCTCTGGGTCTTTGTTTCAGAGAAAGTGAAGGGGATAATGCCAGCCTCGAAGGGCTGCTTTGGAGTATTTAGTGAGATAAAGTGTATAAAGTGCCCAGCGCCCAGTAAATGTTCAATGAATTTTAGTTCCCTGAGAGCTTGCCAGGTTCCGGATACCCTGCTTGGCACTGGGAAAACAGGAACAAGATATGGCCTCCATCTTAAGTCTACGGTGTGGGTTCCTCAGATGTAATCCACATAAATCCAGCGTGGGTGATGGGCCAGACAAAGATTCCATTAGGAGGATAAAGCAGGAGCTAAACTAAAGCAAAAGCTTCACAACCAGGCCTCAGACAGGAGGGAAAACAGAGAAGCCCTGGGTTCTGGGAGCAGGCATCAATAGGGCCAGTCATTTGGAGGATGCCAAACTCAACTACTACCCCAGTCCTTGCCTTCACTTGCTTAAGGTTCAATTTCCAGAGAGACACTGCTTGGCAGGGTTTGGGTAACATGCATGTTAAGTGACAGTACCACCAAGAACGCGTCGATGGCAGAGAAAGACAAAGAGGCAGTTACCGGGAGAGCAAGTTCTAGCTGCCAGTCAGAAAACCGTGTGTCCGCCACAGACAGAGATGGGGAGCGTGCGCTCATTTTTTTTTTTTTTAATGAATTCTCTTCTCCAAACCCAGTGAAATCTTTTCTTTCAGACATATGTGTGCAAAGCATATAAGATTCACCTCATCAAAAAAGATCTACAGATGGAAAATAAACGTATGAAAAAACACTCAACATCAGACGTCTTGAGGGAACTGCATTTTGAAATGACGAGATACAACTGCACACCTATGAGAACAACCAAACTCCAAACCAGTGACACCACTAAAGGCTGGTAAGGATGTTGAGCAATAGAACTCTCGCTGGTGCCGACGGGAATGCAAAACGGGGTGGCCACTTTGGAAGACAGTTTGGCAGTTTGTTACCGAGCTAACCGCAGTCTCATCATGCGATGCAACAGTCTCATCATGTGATGCAGTAGTTGTGTTCCTTGGTTCTTACCCAGATGAGCTAAAAGCCTATCTCCATATGACATTCTGCACATAAATGTTTATTGCAGCTTTATTCATCATGGTCAAAACTCGGAAGCAACCAAGATGTCCTTTAGTAGGTGAATGGATAAACAAACTGTAATAGAGTCACACAATGCAGTATTATTCAGAGAAAAAAAGAAATGAGGGAAAGACACTGAGGAAACTTAAGTGCATACTGCCTAGTAAGCAAGTCAGAGAAGGCCACGTGCTTATGAACCCAACTCTATGACATTGGAAAGAGCAAAGCTGTAGAGCCAGGAAAAAATCAGTGGTTGCCAGTGGTTAGAGAATAAGGGGAGGAGAGAGGGATAACGGGCACAGCTCAGAGGATTTTTAGGGCAGTGAAACTATTCTATGATTCTGGAATGGTGGGTATACGTCAGTATACATTTGTCAAAATAGAATGTACAATTCTTTTTTTTTTTTTTCTGAGAGAGAGAGAGAGAGATACAACGTGAGCAGGGGAGGGTCATAGAGAGAGGGAGACACAGAATCCGAAGCAGGTCCCAAGCTCTGAGCTCGCTGTCAGCACAGTGCCCGACACGGGGCTTGAACCCACGAACCGTGAGATCATGACCTGAGCCATAGTCAGACTCTCGACCGACTGAGCCACCCAGGCGCCCCTCATTCGACATTTCTGATAAGACCATTCTCAAAACTATGGATCCCCAATCCCTTAATATCCAGGAACAGGTTACAAATATGCACAATAGAAATACAGAAACTCAGCAAAATGTGAAAAAAGTTACCTCAAAAGCAAAATATGTCAAGCAAATATGTGATGTTTTAACTACATTTGAAAATTATGCACAAATAAACATCCATGACCTAACTTGATTAAACTGGATCTATAGAGGTTGGAAATTGGAAAACTGGACATAGGTGTAAATTATTTTCTGAAATTCCTTTCCTCTTTGGCATGCTTCATAGCAATACATTCAATATAGGATGATAAAACAGAAAAGCACAAACAGATTTTTTCCGCTATAGCAGGTTAATATTATGTTAGAAAGCAGCTAATATAATATTAACTTGTAGAGGTAAACATCTTTATTTTTGCTGAGCACTTAGTAGGAGAGACACAAAACTGACAAAGACCAAGTCCTTTGTAGTGAATGAGAGTAAGCAGTGACATGGACGGCTCGGATTCAAGGAGAAGAGAGGCTCCAGGATAGATTCTAGAAAATTCTGCAAGTGGTGACCAGGGGTCTTGTCAATGGTCTGGCTGACAGCAATGAGGGAGAGTGTTTTAGTTCCCTACTTGGATAGAGAGAACTCGTTTTGAATAGATGCAGTTCACCTAGGAACTTCACAGAAAACTATCATGATACAACTTTTACCTATTATACTTTTTTTTGGCTCCTGAAGACTAATGTCCCCTAAAAACGGGGATATGCATCTATCAAGCACCCACTACATGCCAGGCACTCAGCTGGACAAGTTGCGTGTGAAACCAAATAAATGACTTCTGAAAGAGCTCCCAAATGGACAATGTTCAGCAAAAACATAACATTGATAAAGTAAATCAACCGAGCTCAAGTGGGAACTACCTATGCAATGGTGACCAAGGAGCCACTTTGAAAATAACGTGAAAGCTGTACATAGGTGGATGTGCACAGAAACTGCCACAGTGGCTGAATGAAAAGAGATGATAAAATATAATGATCTAAATTTTGTTAGACGTGTTACACCATACAAATATATACGTATATACACAATGCTTGTGTGTGTGGAAAAGCACTGGGAAGTGGGGTGTGGTAAAGGTATTAACAGCAGCAATCTCTAGAGAGGGTTTTTAATTCTTTGCTTGACAACAGTTTCTGAGTTTTAGATAATGAGCATGATTGTGTTATAATAAGGGGGTAGGAAAACGTGAAAAAGCCCCTTACGGGAGAAATCAGTCACTCCAGTCAAACTGTTAGCCAGTTTGTCGTGGAGGAAAATTAAAGCAGCCAAATCGATGGGCATCATTTAGAGATAATGGGCCGCTCACTGATTTGACCAAATATTTTAAAGGTATTCCTTTGACATTTCATGCCAGTTGTGATGGATTGTTTTCATCACCTTTTAACAAGCACATAGTCAGTCATTCACCTTGTGTGCCAAGCCCCATGCTAGGAACCAAGGGGAGATGGCCTCCAGAATTCACGGACTTGTGTGGGGGTGTGTAGGTGTCTCCTCCCACTCACTACTCACGGAGATACACAAACAGACCCACCTCCCACAAATGGCAACCAAATCATATCAGAGAAATGAATGACATGTTTGACATGCCTACATCTTTGTGAATGTGTCAGCAGAGAGTCTTTTTTAATGCAAATGTTGTTTCTCAAATGTAAAATTTTTTAATAAAATGCAAATAATATTTTTTAAAATCCTAATAAAATCCATAACAAAGAAAGTTGCGCTGACTTGAAATCTACCATCCGGAGACAACTCCTGTTCATTAACTTTTTGGTGACAGTCCTGGTAGCTGGTTTTCTATATCGATTTGTTAACAATCAACTATCTGTATTCACCCAGGACTAAGAAGTTTCCCTGGACACGACAGGGCGTTAGGTACAAAGACGGGGACTCTCCCAGGCAAAGCGGGACAGTCAGTCACCCTAGATGGGTGTGTGGATTTATATTACCACCTCCGCATCGGCATAATAAAGTGTTTCATCTTATGGATTTGCCTTGACTCATCTAAACAGTGCGTCGCTAATGGAGATTTAGATGGTTTCTAATTATAAGCCATTGTTTCTATTATAAACCATCTGTGATGAACATCCTTACACATCTATCTTTGCACCCTTGACAATGATCTGTTTGGGATTCATTTCTGGAAATGAAGTTGGCGAGTCTTGACAAATACTACCAAATTCTTCTTTGTAATGATTTTACAAATTCATACTTTTAACCAGGTGAACATGAGACAATTCCCCTCGTATCCTTGTCAAATCTGAGTTTTGCTGATCTTTTTAAAAAAATCTTTTAATGTTTATTTTTGAGAGGAAGAGAGAGACTGAGTGTAAGCCGGGGAGGGGAAGACAGAGAGGGAGACCCAGAATCCGAAACAGGCTCCAGGATCCAAGCTGTCAGCACAGAGCCCAATGCAGGGCTTGAACTCATGAACTGTGAGATCATGACCTGAGCTGAAGTCAAATACTTAACTGACTGAGCCACCCTGGTGCTCCATGAGCTTTGCCAGTCTTAAATCCTTTCCAATTTGATGGGAAATTTAGTTCAAATTTTTTTAGTTCAACATTTAGTTCAACGTTTTTTTTCTAATGTTTGTTTATTGATTTTTAAGAGAGAGAGAGAGAGAGAGAGAGAGAGAACAAGTAGGGGAGGGGCAGAGAGAGAGGGAGACACAGAATCTGAAGCAGTTCCAGGCTCTGAGCTGTCGGTGCAGAGCCTGATGAGGGGCTCAAACTCACAAACCGTGAGATCATGACCTGAACTGAAGTCAGAAGCTTAACCCACTAAGCCACCCAGGTGCCCCTCAGTTCAACTTCTTAATGCATGCATTCATCTTATGGGCAAAGTATTATATTTTTCTATCCAAATAATCAAATGCTTAATTATAAAATATAATCTCACAATTGATTTTAAATAGCTCTACGGAGATATAATTTACATATCATGAAAGTCACCTATTTTAGGAGTACAAGTTGGTGAATTTTAATACACTTAGAGTTGTCAGCCATCAATTCCACCTACTTTTAGAGCATTTCCATCACTCTAAAAAGAAACTGTGTGCCCATTTTCAGTCACTCCCCATTCCCTATGTAACCACCCCTCAGTCTCGGACAGCCTCTCTCAGAATTAAAATTGCCTAGTGTAGCTTAGGGTGACCTTCCCTGGCTTACCAGGGCTGATGGATTTCCGGGGTCACAGGCTGTGCAACTAAAACCGGGACAGTCCTGGCCAACCCTGAAGTTAGTCACTCAACCGTAGTATTTTTCATAAACCAAATGTTCTTGGTCTCCCTTCCCCTTCTCAGGTTTCATCTGACCTCTACCAGCTAGAGCCGTGTGATTTGGTGAGTTAGGGCAAAAGCATCATTCAAAGGGAGAACCCAGGGCAATCAAAGTCTGTAAAACATTCTGATCCAAAGAGAATACAGCAACGAAGCACTCGACAAAGAGCTCCTGACTCAGAAACGGCTGGCCGTCCCAGGGAAATCTCTAGGACACAATGGTGATGCTTGTTATCTGATGTCCCTCACATGCAACCCATTCCATCCAGCCATAGCTGGGCAAGAGTCTATACCAAGAACCATGAAGAGGCAAGATGGATTCTGCAGGACTCTGGGGGAAGTAACGGGTGTACCCTCCTTTATCACCCATCACATTACCCCCATTTTACCAATAAGGACATGCAGATCAGGGCAGATGAGATCCCCCATCCAGGGCACAGAGCTGGGATCAGAGGCAGGACTCCACCCAAGTCCCAGCCCGGCTTCTTAGAGCTACCCCCACGGCCTCCTAGAAGCAGGGAGGACTAAAAAACCAAATTGTGAATGTAGGTAGAAGTACACTCTGAATTTACATCCCTTTCCCAACAAACACAGAAACATAAAACCGCTGTGATTTTCTTCCCCCAAAATGTCATCTCTCCACAAAAGAATATTAAGTTGAAGTGGGGAAAGTGGGGGATGGGGTTGAGGGATTTGCTAGTAATAGGGAAGCCAATATAATTCAAAGTGAGACTGATTTAAAATTTTGCTAACATTTTTTATGTTTGCATATTTCACACTTACAGCATACCTTTAGTCTTATTTACAGTTTTGATTAAATCTATACTTTGGTACTTTACATAGTATATAAAAATATAGTTTTATGTAAATATTTCTCAGGGAGATCTGTAAATGTGTCTCCTATAATTGATATGACATTTCAAAATACAGTCGGTGTTTCAGAATCAGATACATTTCCCGGGCTTAATGGTAGAAGGCATCTCACATTTATATTTACTGGTTTTTAATTACCTCATTATCTACAGTTGTGAGTATCTCTGATTTACCCAGACAAGAGATCTGGGGAGTAATATATTTGAAGTTACTAGATAATTTCCATTTATCTTTGCCTAAAACTTTTCTCCTTCTTAGAATAATGAGAGAGAGAGAGAAAACCTCAGCCTTGTTCTCATACCTCCAATGGATACAGATCCCTGTAAAACCTGCAAAAAACTTTGCTTGGCCGCAAACTTGGAAAATGTAACTAATGTCAGAACTTCCATAGTTAAGCCTACACCACTGAAAATAAATGCAAAGATGTCTGATGTGTCCGATGTAGCATTAGTAGATTTCACTGGTAACTATCACCATTTAAATGGTGGTGTGGGGAGAACCACTTGAACGTGGCTTATGCCTACCTCACCCGTGTCTAAGAATGAGGAGGTGAGTCTCCTGGCCATAAACAATTTGGGTTTCCTGGTACCATCTGTTGTTGTCTTCTGAATGCTCTGGATGGCAGGTGGATAACTAGCAAATCATACATTTGCATTCTTTAAAGCCACAAAGTTTACAGCAGCAATAACAAACGATCAGACTTGTGAGAGCAGAGAGACTGCTCGGAGACTACTGAAGTAGCTTGGCTGGAGATGCTAGTAATTTGGACCCAGGAAGTTGGTGGTCGGTAGTAGTGTTTCTCAACCTTGACACGCTGACATTTGAGCCAGAGTGGAGTCGTTGTAGGAAGTAACTGTCCTGTACGTTACCAATCTTAAATCTTTTCCAATGTGATGGGCAATTGAGTTCAAATTCTTAATGCATCTACTCGTCTTGTGGACAATGGATTATTTTTCCACCTACGAGATGTCAGCAGCACCTCCCCACGAGGGTGACACCCTAAAATGTCGCTCAGTATACCCTGGTGGGCAGAGGTGCCCTGGTTGAAGACTTCTGAGTTAGAACTGGATGGAACACAGACGTATAGAATGGTGGAATTAACAGGATGCGTTTTCTTTAACGCCATGTTTTCAAAAATAAACAAACAGTAGAGGCGCCTGAGTGGCTCAGCTGGTTGAGCATCGGACTTTGAGCATCAGGTCACGATCTCGGGGTTGGTGAGTTTGAGCCCCGCATCGGGCTCGCTGCTGTCAGCACAGAGCCCGCTTCGGATCCTCTGTCCCCCTCTCTCAACCCTCCCCTACTTGTGCTCTCCCAATAAATAAATAAATAAATATCAAACATAAACAAAAGCAACTCTGTAATTAAGCTGTGTTTTTTTTTTTTAATTCTAGAATCATTCTCCAAGACGTAACCAAGAGCCGTCTTTCTCTAATCTGTCCCATTCCTCATCTGCCATTTCCCTCGGTCACGGCAGCTGTTCTCACTGCCAGTTCTGTGGCTGCATGGCAGCTCGTGTCCAGAGCACACAGGCTTCCGCAGAGCGCTTGCACGGGTCTCTCTTGGACTAAGAATGAAGAGTCCCAGAACGTGGGGGAAAGAAAGAAAATTTCACAGGCTCAGATCAAGCGTGATCTTCCCTTTGGTTCTTCTTTTATTTTTTCCTAAATAATAGCTTTATTGAGATGTAATTCACATATCATAAAATTCATCCTTTTAAAATATACAGCTCAGCAGTTTTAGTATATCCACAAGGCTGTGCATCCATCACCACGATCTAATTCCAGAACATTTTTATCACCCCACAAAGAAACTTCATACCCATTAGTAATCATATCCCCACGCTCCTCTTTCTCCAGCCCCTGGCAGCCACAAGTCTATTTTCTGTCTCTCTAGATTTGCCAACTCTGGACATTCTGCATAAATGGAAATGTACAACAGGCAGTCTGCTGTGTGTGGCTTCTTTCATTCAGCATAAGGTATTCAAGGTTCACCCACATTGTAACAGGTATCCAGTACCTCATTCCCTTTTGTGGCTGAATCATACCCTGTTGTATGGACAGACTATATTGCTTATCCATTCATCAGCTGATGGACATTTGGATTGTGTCCATTTCCTTTTGGTTCCTATTACTGAATTTGTCCCCTGGCATGATTGCGTGGACGGAGCCCCTTCGTGGTATAAACAAATTAAAACTTCCCAGCCTGACCTATGTCTGAAGTAAAGGGATAATTGATTCTTTTATTCATCATGTATTATTAAGCACCTAATGTATGTCAGTTTTAGGGCTCTGTGTTAGGTCCTGGAAATACGATGATAAAAAACAAAACATAGCACAACAAAAAACCCAAGCCTTTGCTCTCAGAGATATTTCATCCTAGCAGGAGGAAACCTGCCTGAGCAAACAGGGCAAGATGGAAACTCATTGATTCGACCTGCTGTAGCATATCTACCACATGCAGGCACCTCACCCGGGCTGTGGAAACGTGAATGGAGTAGAAACAGAACTTACGTTTCCTACACTCATGTTTCTCCTGGGCAAGTTCAGACATGCAATTATGGTAGTGAAGGGGCTTAGGGCAGACCACCGCAAAATATGTCAAAGTAGTATATTGGTTATTCTAAATTTTTTTTTTTTTAAGTAGGCTTCACACCCAGCGTGGAGCCTAACCCACAGCCTGAACCAATGACCCTGAGATCAAGGGTCCCATACTCAAGGCATCTGGGTGGCTCAGTCGGTTAAGTATCTGACTTCAGTTCAGGTCTTGAGCTTTAGCTCATGCTTGCAGGTTTGAGCCCTGCATTGGACTCTTAGCAGAGAGTCCGCTTTGGATCCTCTGTCTCCCTTTCTCTCTGTCTCTCTCTTTCAAAATACGTAAACATTAAAAAAAAAAAAAAAAAAAAAAAGAAGGTTCAAACGATACACAATTCTAAAATAATCATGACAATGATATTTCTACAGAATAATAAGATTTCAAAAATCTTACAGCCAAGANCTGCATTGGACTCTTAGCAGAGAGTCCGCTTTGGATCCTCTGTCTCCCTTTCTCTCTGTCTCTCTCTTTCAAAATAAATAAACATTAAAAAAAAAAAAAAAAAAAAAAAGAACTTGGCCCTCAACCAACTGAGCCAGTCAGATATCCTGCACATTGATTATTTTAAATTAAAGTTACTTGGGGCACCTGGGTGGCTCAGTCAGTTAGGCGTCTGATTTCGGCTCAGGTCATGATCTCACGGTTCATGGGTTCGAGCCCTGTGTCGGGCTCTGTGCTGACTAGCTCAGAGCCTGGAGCCTGTCTTCAGATTCTGTGTCTCCCTCTATCTCTGAACCTCCCCTGCTCGTGCTGTCTCTCTGTGACTCTCAAAAATAAATAAAAAACATTAAAAAATTAAAAATAAATTAATTAATTAAAGTTACTTGAGAAAGAGCTGGTGGAAGAAAGACACTCTGACCCTCTTTACTGTCCTCCTAAAAACAGGAAATAAATCTCCCACGTGAGAGGTACCCTCCCTGCACCAGGGGATCAAGGGACATCCTTATTGCCAGAGGTAGAGAATTCAGGGCCAAGAAGGCTATTGAAAGAAAGTCTGCTCAGTGTCTGCACTAATTAGTACCCAAACTTAAGTGTCTTTCTCATGTCAGTTCTTCACAAACTTATTATTTCTTTGTCTAAAACAGCCTGCCTTGGTCACTTCTTAGGCTCCATGTCTACGAGCTTTCTGTACACGCAAAATTAAATTTGTGTTATTGTTTTCTCCTGTGAATCTGTCTTTGTGTGAATTTAATCATTAGGCCAGCCCAAAGAACCAAGAGAGCAGAGAAGATTTTACTCCTCCCAGACAGCAGGCTGTGCTGAGGGCTATAATAAGCGTCTGAGCCGCAATCTTTGGGAGAAGGCAGCAGGGAGAATAAAGAAAGGGGGAAAAGCCTTCAGAGAGGAGGGGCACTTTGAACTGGCCCCCACAGAGCACTCACGTCCGTGGAAGGAAGAGGGTTGGGAGCCCTTGTGTTGCAGAGGACAGGCCTCACCTCATCCCTGTCAGCATCTGGGACTCCTTCCACATGGCTCATAGTCTTGCTTTTGTCCCATGTCCCTTTGGTGTCTGTGCCCTCCTCCCCATCACCAAGTCTTCTGACTCTCACAACTTGTCTCCTCTCTGATCTATCTGTAGAAGGCCGTCATGCTCGCCAGACAAGAACCCTTCTCTCGTAACTATCCCAGAACTGAACAGCCCGGGCGATCCCTTGTTTGGTCTCAGCCTCACCTGGACCTTCTGTGAACAAGAAGGAGGCAGTGCTCATGTCTCAGAAAGAGGGGGGCCCAGGGGACCACCCTCATCCAGCCCTCACACCCTCTACTTCTCCAGTACCAACTAGGAAGTGAGCTCTGGGGGCAGAGGTCCTGGACTAGGATCCCAGTTCCACCAATGAGTTGGCCACGTTAGTCAAGGCTCAGTGTTCTCACACGAAAAATGGAAATAAAATTTAATCCCTGGATATCTGTTCTAAATCATATTGTATTAGGTAAACACCCCTCATGAGGCTGTCATATAGTAGGCACTTGATAAATGTCAATGCTTATTTCCTGTGATGTTTCCATGGCTTTTATGGGGGTTTTTTCAGTGTGTTGTTGTTGTTGTTTGCATTTGTTTTTGGCTTTTGGTTTTTGTTTTTGAGACAGAGCATAAGCAGGGGAGGGGCAGAGAGGGCAACACAAGATCTGAAGCAGACTCCAGGCTCTGAGCTGTCAGCACAGAGCCCGACGTCGGGGCTCAAAACCAGGAACCATGAGATCATGACCTGAGCCCGAGTCAGACATGTAACCCAATGACCCACCCAGCTGCCCCTGTTTCCGTGGCCTTTAAACCCAGCACTGAGAAGCTGCAGAGACTACACGGGCCTGAACATATTGAAAACAGCATCCCCTTCTTTAGAACTCAAGATACAATCAGCATTTACAGGATAATATTTAGATGTTATGGCATCTCATAACATCCTCAGCCTCTCTTTCCATGACAATGTAGGGTCTGGGGAGCTGAAGCAGGCTTTTCATATATTCTCTAGAAATGTCTTAAGAGAAGCAATGAAGAAAGGAGCGAATTCTTAGGAAGTGAAAAAAAAAGAAAGAAAATCTTTTGGGTTTCTGGAAATTATCTTTGCCAATATTAACAAAACAAGACAGAGTTCATCCACACTCCATTCTTTAAGATGGTCAGGTTCCAAGCAGCTCTGCAGTATTGGGGGGCCACTAAATGCCATTCAAATGATGTGTCTTATTTTATTTCAAGTCATCCTGAAGTGAAAAATATTTTTACACAAAGCACAGTAATTTATGCGGCAACCACCACATAATGATCAGGTTCAATAACAGATAATTATATGGAAAGTGCTTAAATGCTAACTATGTACTTTTAAAATGTTGCAAAAGTAGGTTCATAATTAAATTATAATTACAAGTGAAAATCAAGACAATGATTATTCCCTGAGAAATTTGCACATTTTTATTTCCAGGATTGCGGGCGGCTTCTCTCACACTCTGATTCACTTCTTTTGTTGGTAGCTCCTCTCCGATCCAACTCGTTTTGCATGATGGATTTTAAATTTAAAATTAACTAAAATTATCTTGCAGATTACTAATTACCATATACAGCAATTTCAATAGAATAGCTGGGTTGCCATTAAAAAGCAGTTTGTGAACATGTAAGTTTGAAATTGTATAAGATTTATAGCGAGGAGAAAGAGAACACTGGCTGATCATCAAATAGAAATTTAGCCACTGGAAGAAACTGAGAGAGTCCTAACACAAGTAAGGAACTACTTACGGGGGGGGGGGGGGGGGGGGGGGGGGGGGGGGGGGGGGGTGTAAATTGCTGTGAAAGTGGCAAAGCTACAAAAACTTTCCAGAACTTTGTATCACTGAGAACTCATCCGTTTGCAAGTGAAAGAAATATACCCCACTGGCCAAAGGAAAGAGAGTGTGAGAGACAGAGAAATAGAGAGACAGAGACAGAAAGGAGGAGGAGGGGGAAGAGGAGGGGCACCTGGGTGGCTCAGTCGGTTAAGCCTCCGACTTTGGCTCAGCTCATGATCTTGCATTCGTGGGTTCGAGCCCCTCATTGGGCTCTGTGCTGACAGCTCAGAGCCTGGAACCTGCTTTGGATTCTGTGTCTCCCTCTCTCTCTGCCCCTCCCCCTCTCATTCTCTGTCTCTCTCTGTCTCAAAAATAAATAAAAACATTAAAAAATTTTTAAGAAAATAAATTGACATCTGACAAATTCACAGGAAAAAAAAACAAATTTAATTTTGTATGTAGGGAAGCCCCACAAAGACATGAGTGGCTCCTCTGGAGGTCAGGTAATTGAGGCTTATATGCTACCCTGAACTAAGGAGAAGGGGGCAGGCACCTGGGGGCTTGGAGGGAAGGGAAGACACTTCCCAAGAAGACGAGAAGAGCAGCTGTTTGGTAAACAAATGTTGGCCTTGCAATGCAGATAAGCCTTCCTGATATGAAAAGTTATTTTTAGTGATAGCTCTCTTCCTGATACAGGTCCCCTGGGTCAATTCTTTTAGGCAGTAAAGGGGAGGTCTGAGTTGGCCTGGCCCTGATTGTCTTGAGCTCTAAGTAATCCATACACCAAAGTGGGACATTCTGGGACCACCCAGCCTGAACCCCCTCAATGGGTTCTCCAAAACTTGAGCTCTTGACCAGCACCCTGATTAGGCACTGGATCTGTTGTTCCAGATAAGAAATACAAAGGGGGTGGGTGTGGGGAGTTTTCCTACGTTTTCACTTTGTTCTTAAAAAGATTTCGATATTTCCTTTCAACAGAGGATGATCTCCTTTCATGTGATTCTTAGTCCCCTCTTCTTCGGGGCCAGTGACATGACACTCTGCTGTATTCCCGTTAGACAGCAAATACTGCAAATATAGATTAGTCGCAATAAATTACCCAACTCAAATGTAATTAAACATATGCGGGGCACCCAGTCACCCTCAGCTGCTTCCCCACGTGTTCATGTGGGTGTAAAATGACTCTAGAGGAAGTTTTCATGTAACAATTAACTAATCTGTTCATTTGTTTCCAGTTTATCCTAATTACAAAGCTATATTACCTGCCTTAGCCCAAACAGCAAATAACAGTATTAATGAGAGGATAATTCCTACAATTTGGGGAAGACTGTACAAACAAGTTGGAATGCCGGCTAAATCTCTACCTGTGTTTCAAACACACTTCATCAGACTTATCAAAACAGCAAATCAAGCTACCACTTAAAAATAGTTCAGTTCAAACAGCCACGCTCATCAGAATATTCATTCGCTTTGAAGAACAACACTCAGTGAAATGGCTTTTAATCAGTCCTAGGACACTCTAACCTCGGGGGTTCTGGGCAAGCAATGTCTTTATTATGCTCCCATGAGATCACTGAGCTTCCCAATTGAATGTGAAACCCAGCTGCTGCAGGAAGATGTGTAAAGATCAAATGCCAGGTAATGTCCTCAGCCAAGTACAATTAGCAAACCCAGTTCTTTCCCACTTCTTTTATCAAGGAGAATCATTGGTCCGCTTTAAGGGATATGTTCGGTCTCTATTAAAATCATTTGGACACTTTGCAGGGAAGGGTGGCGAAGTCTACATGTTCAGAATTCCCTAAGAATGAGTGACCTACACAGAGTTCATGACAAGGAACCAAACCCAACCATCATTTCTGTGAGCAGATATATTAAATAGGTTCATAAAGAATAATTTCAGGTATCCTAGCAAAATTGATTGACACTTACTAAACATTGAAATTAAGAAAACAGAAAAAGACAAAGCTATCTGCCAAGCATGGAGTTAAATACTTTTACCCGTGTATTCTTGCTCAATCTTTAAACCAACAGAGATGAGTACTATTGTTATCTCCACTTAACAAACCAGACCAGGGGTCAGAAAACCACAGCCCACAGTCTAAATCTGGCCCACCACCTATTTTTTTAATATATTTTAAATAAAACCTTATTATAATACAGCCATGTCCACTCCCTTATGTACTGCCCAGGACGGCTTTCTCCGTCCAGTGGCAGAGCTGAATAGTTGAGGTAGAGCCTGTCTAGCTCACAAAGCCTAAGATATTTACTATCTGGCCCTTTACAGAAAAGTGTGCCAAGTCCTAGACTAGGCCTATGGGCTCAGAAGAGAAGACATAAATTACAAATTGGCTTCAGGTCTACAGCGCAGATGAAAAGAGACATGATGAGAAATTAAGACAGTGGTAATATTGTTTGCCTAATGCAGAGGTCTGTGTTTTTAAGGCCACTGAAGGCAGGAAGACCTCAGATTTTCAAAAGATATTTTGAAATCTCTCACTTCTTCTCTCCACACTGGGGAGTTTCATCCATGTGGATTTTTCAGACTCCTCCCCCCCCCACCGGCACCTTCCCTGACTTCTTGCCAGGCTTTCTCATCAAACTCTGGGGCCCGTGGTTTGGTGATTTGCTCTATGACTCTGATTTCCTCACTCGGCTTCTCTGACTTGGCATCTTTTCTGCTACTGACTCAGTCTCTCGTTTCCCAGCAGGGTCATGACTCCAGTTTCAGTCTGGGCACCAGGTTTTGGCCACCAGCCTAAGAATGCTCTCGTCCTTGCCCTTGGCCTGCCCTTGGCTTCTCCCTCCCCATCTTGGTGCTGACGGCTCAGATGATCACCACGCACCATGAGAGTCCACATTGAACACCAACTACATAGACATGTTTTTCAGTGTATTTTTTAAAAAGAAGCATAAATGTTCTAAGTGCCTTCCCTAGCTGACCACGTCCTGGTGGCAACCACACCGATTTTATCCCACCTCGATGCCTGCACACCGTGTTCTTCTACATGCACTCAACACCACATAATAATCGAAAGGAAGTGGGAGTTGGCTAAGAGTCTGGCCGTGTGTAGTAACCTTGAAACCCAATGCCTGTACCTGATTCAATGACAAATCATCCTGTTTGAGACCTGCTGTGTAGACTGTATAGACGTTATGCTGTGGTTGTTCAAACTTCCTCTTTCAGCCTTCCACTCACAACTCTCAGAACCTCTCATCTGGGGATTACATCCTCCTCCCTTGCCCTAACATTTCCCCATCTTGGTGTTCTCTTGACGTGTAAATAAATCATTTACTTACAGAAACCCTAACTTCTTCACCATACATCTTGAGAGAACAAGTCTTTTCTTTTCAGCCACTGATATATTAGGAAAGGAGAAAAATCACAGGCTCAAATCCTTCTGGAATAAAAAGGCTGTATCTCCCTTCATCCTTTACCACAGAGGACTGTGCACAGAAACCTTGAACAGCAACACTTTACAGGCAATTCAAGAAATTTTCAAGGGTGAGCCTGATACTACATGATTTTTTGCCATTTATGATTAACGGCTTCACAACCCACCCAGTGTAAGGGGAAACACCACTAGTTCTGTCCTGAGAACACGTTTACCCCCTGAGTCAGCTGGCCCACGAGAGTGAAGAGTTGGTGATAGCAGGGTGATAGTATGCTCCCAACAGCTATCACCGTGCCTGGCACATAACAGGTGTTCAAAAACATATACAACAAACGAGCGAATGTAGTAGGAATCAAAATGGAAGGTTCGGCTTCAGAGCTAAGATGTAGAAAGAACATGGATCAACTCTGTTGCCCATCAGTAAGGCAATGACAACAGAAACTGGCATTGATCCCAGCACAGAATGTGGAGGTATATAAAGACATGGGAGGGGCGCCCGGGTGGCTTAGTCGGTTAAGCGTCTGACTTTCGCTCAGGTCATGATCTCACGGTTCGTGGGTTCGAGCCCCGCGTCGGGCTCTGTGCTGACTGCCAGCTCAGAGCCTGGAGCCTGTTTCGGAGTCTGTCACTCCCTCTCTCTCTGACCCTCCCCTGCTCACGCTGTCTCTCTCTATCCTAGAAATAAGAAAAAAAAAAAAAAAAGACATGGGAGATGCATCATAGGTCTACGTAATCATAGACCACAGAGAAGAGGTAACTCACATATACACATATATTATTACTTTTCCTAAGTGTGTTATTGAGTAGAGGAATAAAACATAAATTCCAGGACATAAACAGCATGATGACATATATATAAACACAAAAATCTTTAATTCTATATACTTTCTATGGATATGGATATGTACACAGATAATGTCTAGAAGTGTTCTTAATAGTTACCTCTTAAGGGAGAGTGGGTCAAAGGAGACTTAAGCCTTCTATGTAATGTTTTGTTTGCTTGTAAAGAACATTTGTCTTTCTTAGGCAAGTAAAATCACTCTTTAAAAAGCAGTGAATGGGGGGCACTTGGGTGGCTCAGTAGGTTAAGTATCCAACTCTTGGTTCAGCTCAGGTCATGATCTCACCGTTCGTTAATTGGAGCCCCACATCTGGCTCTGTACTGTCAGTGCTTAGGATTCTCTGTCTCCCTCTCTCTCTCTTTTTCAAAAACAAACAAACAAACTTTAAAATGCAGTCAGTGAGAGATGATTACACAGGCCTCTCTGGTTCAGCTCCAGCAGTAGCAGCCATGCTATCAATAGGCAAAGACAGAGCTGGACCAAACAAAACCTCGTCTGTGCTCAGCTTTCCCAGGGTCTCTCCGATCTTTTCCTCTGGCTTACATTCTTCCCAAGCTTCTTGCTCTGTCTCTCATTTCTATCCTACTGATTCATGCAGGCTCCCCCCCCCCCCCCCCCCACCCCCCCCTGTCTCTCTACACACACCCCCAGGATCCCAGCACCCAACCCTGCAAAGCTTCTGGAAGCTAGTAATCCAAGGGGTGGGTGTATGGTTCTCACATGATACCCATGCTGAGACCAAAATGTGAGCCACGGTACTTTGCTAAAATATAAGAAGTACAGAGTTCATCTTCTAGGTATTTATGTTCATCCATTATCTCACTTAATTTTTATGACAACCTCCTGAGGTCATTCCTTTTTTTTTTTTTTTTTTATTTTTTTTTTTTTTAGGAGAGAGAGAGAGAGAGAGACAGCGTGAACAGGGGAGGGTCAGAGAGAGAGGGAGTCACAGACTGAAACAGGCTCCAGGCTCTGAGCTGGCAGTCAGCACAGAGCCCGACGCGGGGCTCGAACCCACGAACCGCGAGATCATGACCTAAGCGAAAGCCGGACGCTTAACTGACTAAGCCACCCAGGCGCCCCCCCTGAGGTCATTCCTATTAGCATCACCACTTCATAGATGAGGAAAGTGATCACAAGGTGACCGAATCTGTAACTCATAAAGCAGGCTTTCAAATGCACGCAATCTCACCCCGGGGCCTTTGCCCTTAACCACCACCATTGCACACCTTGCCTGTCCCAAGAGGAAGCAGAAGCTAAGGCAGGAAACCCCAGGAGGGGTGTAGAGGGCAGAGGTCAAATGCAACATGCTGAGCCACAGCAGAAGAGATGATTTGAAAGCTAGATTGTTGAGAAAGGGGGGGGGGGAAAAGCTACACTAAGGTGTTTGGATGTTGTTTATTAGCAAGTTGGAACCACGAGAGGCTTACGAATCAGGTGGTGTTATAAATCCTGTGCTTCAGGAAGATTAACCTGGTACAACGGATTGGAGAGGAGAGACAGAAAGAGACCACTTGGAAGTCCTCTATTAAACTAGCCCAAGCATGACATGATAAGGGCTCAAGCTTGTCGGCAGAAAGAAAGGATGAGCTTGCGACTACTTAAAAAAAGAATCTCTCCTCTTTATTCTGTCCATTCAGTCTTTATGTTGAAAGTCTGTATTTTTCCTCCAATGGGACACAAAGCTCCGCCCACCTCCCGCTTATGGAATTGGCTCCATCCTAAATCCCTTCCACTATATTCAAACTTTGCTGTGCTTAACATTAAGCTGTGGTACAGTCATATATTATGATGCCTGAGAAATACTCTCAAGGGCTCCAGAGCGAAAGTAAGTTGGTGATTCAGAGCAGGGAGCGTTAAGTTTAATTACCTAATAATTTACTACAGTGAGTGCATCTGGAGACATTTTGATTTTCACTAATTGTGGTGTTAAACAAAGTAAACAACACTTTGTTCATATTCCAGCTGTGGAGATGTGTTGAGGGGAACCTTTCCTGTGATTTATAACCCGTTAGTTTACCCTTGAGCACAGGCCACTTGATGGGGAGCTGGAAAGACCAAATGATTTTGCAGACTCCTTGGATTGGTTTAGTAAAGATTTCCCTTAATGTGACTGTGAGCTGACCAGCCTGTGCTCCACTCCTGACTGTGACATTCAGAGAAACCAGGCATGAGCAATGCTAATGTGATTTGATGAGTCCAGGAGCAGCTGTTGTTAGCACGGATCACCCTCTATGCACAGGGGAAGGTTTAAGGAGGAGGGTAGGATGGTAATGCTAGATCAGGGACACTTCTAGAATACAATAGTCCAAGCTTCCTCTTCTTCATCTAACAAGAGATCATCATACTACTCTAGGCATTATTGTGCGACCTAAATGTGATACTTCATTTCTATGAGGGCATCCAAGGTTTTTGCAAAACGCTAGCCCTTCCTACTTCCCTTGATTTTCTCTTACAAAATTCACTTTTCTTCTTCTCTCAGCCTGAGTGATTTGAGTGGGGATTGATTCCCCACCCCACCCCCCATCTCTGGCTTCAAAGACAGACACTTGGCCTCAACTTGGCCACAGTTAGTTTAAGGGTGCACATGTCACCCAATCCCAGGCCAATCGAGCCAAATAAGGCCCAACTTAAGTCACTTTATCTTATTTTTCAGCAAAAGAGGAATGTTCAGTTTAAATTACTGAAAGGATTGGACGTCAGGTCAGAACAGACAGTAACCACATCACCACCACAAGAGGAAACCCCAAGTAAGGAAGTCAACCAGAGGAACACAGACGGAAACCCTGAAGGGAGGAAGATCGAGCTCTTATGACATGGAGTTTCTGGATCCAACCATGCCTGAAGCTAGAATATACTGGAGCTCTAAGTTTCATAAACCAACAAATTACCTTTTGTGCTCATGAAAGGTGAGGCAAGACTTTTGGAACTCGCAGCCTACAGAGTTCTAGCACTTTAAGTTAGTTTGTGATACATCAGAAGGTACATAAAACTACTTCTTACTATTCAAGGCTCCGATACTCAGCCCAATTCTAAAGCCATGTTCCTTTTCCAAATTACCAGCGGTCCATGGAAAGGGGATCCATTTCCTAGTTTCTGATGTGGGTCCAAATAAAACAAGTGTTCTGAATTGAGATCACCTCTTTGAACTAAAGAAAGGTCCAAAGGTGTTTAAAGTAGTAGTAATTTGGGGAGAGGGGGGCAGGACCTTGGCCTTTGGCCACATGCCTGGTGATCTGGAGGCCATCTGCCCTGGAAGTGTCAGCCTAGCCATTGCTGGTACAGAATTTAATCTCCTTGAGGACAGGTACTCTGATCATTCATGCTGTCACAGAATACGGTTCTGCACATTTCATCTCTTACCTTTCGAAGCTCATTCATGTTGTTAGATCTGTAGAACAACCCACAAGACACAAGCCCTCTGACCAAGGTAGTATTTGGAGCTCCGCTTTCCAGATGAGGAAGCCACTGCTGTAAGAGATGAAGTGAATGACAAAGGTTCATGCCACATCCCAATCATTTGCTCAACCATTTGCTGACTTACCATTTCCCCCACTGAGACAACCATTTAGCCTTCTGGAATCTCTCATCCCTCATCCCTGACATTACCGTGACAATATTCCCCACCTCACTAGCTCCTGTGGTTTTAAACGTAATGATGGATCTAAAACCAAGCACATCTAACACCAAGCCCGGATACAAAGGAAGAGTCTAGGAAATGCTTGTTAACTTGGAATTTGTGAGCATGAGTCAAACTCCTCAGAGGAAAAAGAAAAATGTTGATTGGAAAGTTTTTCCTGGAAGAGTCAGGTGGTACACTAGAAGTGGGTCAAGAATATTCCAGGTGGCGTGTTTGCATCAGCAAAAAACCAGAAGTGATCTAAAGATCTGTTCACAGACAGACACAGCAAAGTAAAGCACCCCCTCACACACACACTATAGAATTCTATCTAGCAATTAAATAAAAAGTTAGGCAATGCAGAGGTGTCTGGGTGCCTCAGTCGGTTAAGCATTCAACTTCAGCTCAGGTCATAAGCTCGCAGATTGTAAGTAAGTTGGAACCTCGCATGGGGCTCTGTGCTGACAGCTCAGAGCCTGGAGCCTGCTTCGGATTGTGTGTCTCCCTCTCTCTGCCCCTCCCATACTTTGTCTGTCTGTCTCTCTCTCAAAAATGAATAAACTTTTTTTAAAAATTAAAAAAATAATAAAAGTTAGGCAATACAGTACACCCAGATACAGCAAGCTCTAGAAGACATATTTTTGAGCAGAAATAAGAGTGACAGTTATGGGGCGCCTGGATGGCTTAGTCGGTTAAGCGTCCGACTTTCACTTAGGTCATGATCTCGCGGTTCGTGGGTTCAGGCCCCGCGTCGGGCTCTGTGCTGACTGCCAGCTCAGAGCCTGGAGCCTGTTTCAGTCTGTGACTCCCTCTCTCTCTGACCCTCCCCTGCTCACGCTGTCTCTCTCTCTCTCCTAGAAATAAATAAAAACATTTAAAAAAAAGAGTGACAGTTATATGTGTAAAAGAATAAAACAACACAGATTTGCAAAGAATACCCATGTCTCATTCCAAAGAATATACGTGGAAATGCACTTAAAGAAAAGTTTGCAAAGACACACACACAACACGGATGGTTCAAGTACTAAATTGAGTGCAAGGGTCACAAAGAGAAGCAAGTCCTATCTACTATGTTTTAATTCTTAACGAAGAAAATTTGATCATGGATTACCAATGCAACTAAACATTAACAATAAGGAAACACTTGCAGCGGTAGAAAGTAACCTCAGGTTGCTTCTAGCTAAAGATCACCTGCCTGATCTACACAGCACTAAAATAACTAAGAATAAATAGGAAAAAGACACATCCAAGCACTTGCTGAGACAGAAAACAAAAGGGTGTCAGGGCACCTGGGTGGCTCAGTCAGTTAAGCATCTGACTTCGGCTCAGGTCATGATCTCACAGTTCGTGGGTTTGAGCCCCATGTCTGGCTCTGTGCTGACAGCTCAGAGCATGGAGCCTGCTTCAGATTCTGTGTCTCCCTCTCTCTCTGACCCTCCCCTGCTCACATGGTCTGTCTGTCTCTCTCTCAGAAATAAATAAAACATTAAAAAAAAGAAAGAAAACTAAAGGGTGAGAAATAAGCTGATTGACTGAATTCTTCGTGCCCCCAAAATTTTATTTTATTATTACTATTACTATTGTTGCTTTTAAGTGGCTGTGTCCCATATACACACTGCAATTATCTTTCCTCAAAATATCATCATTCACTGCAATGAGCCCACCATGTGAAAAACAGGTTTGGCACGATCGTTGCCTATTGTTGGGAAATTATCATCAACTTTCTTTTCTCTCAAAAAAAAAAAAAAAAAAAAACCATTCACAATGACACTGATGAGTTCTGTTGTTTTTCATCTAATACTTTAACCCAGTTTAAATCCATACTGTGCATGAAGTCCTTGAAGCGTGACATTAACAGAGGGAATATCATTATACGATGGAATGCTGCATCTGAAACATGATTCTGCAGGATTCACCCCATGTGAACAAGTGTGGATTCCCTCAGTGCACCCCAAGCAACTTGCTCTTAGCTGCCCCGCCATGTATCCCTGCTGTGCAGTAACTAAGCTTCTACTCTCATAAACCCCGCTTCTGGAGCCCCAAGAGCCCCCAAAGCACATGAGCCAGTTCACAGAAGTGGCTTCAAACCCACACGATAGTCTATTCTCTCCCCTTGGCTGACTCTGCCTATTCTACTGGCTTCAGATACCATGTCTCGGCTACACAAATTTCTTTCTTTAGTCCAAATCCCCTTTCCTGAGTCTTACGTTTGTATGCCTATCGCTTTTTTGATATTTTCACTCTGATGACTTGTGTGTATCTCAAACGTAATATGTCCAAAATAAAAGCTGTGATTCTTCTCTCCTGTCTTTCCTTGTTTCCCCCCATGTTAGCAAGTGGCCCCAACATCCAAAAGGTAGCAATGTGAGAGTCGTCTCTGTCTCCACGGTGTCCCCTATCTATTGCCCATATTCACAGGCCAAACTGGGTTGACCTCCAAAGTGTCTCTCAAATCCACCTGCTCCCCTTCCACTGCACTATCGCCAGGTGGAGGCGAGCCACCATTGCCTCTCACCTGGTCTAGGGCCATACCTTCCTCACCTTCTTCCCATTCATCCTGGTTCCCCTCTTTTGTACCACATCACTCAGGAGCTCCCCTCTGCTTGCTAGATGGGATGCTGCCTGATTCATGAATCATTTAATACAGCCAATTCGATCTTTAAGTGAAAAAAAACAAAAGAAAACAAAACACAGTATCACTCCTCTGCTTTTAGTCTCTTGGAAGGCTTTCCGCTACACCTATATTTAAACCCCAACTGCTCACTAGAGGCAGCAGGACGAAAGCCTGTATAATCTCAGACCTCACCATACATCCTGCTCCCTGACGTCAGCACATTTAATCTATAACATTCTAGAAAAAATCTTTCCCACCACATTTCCTTTCCCCTGGATTTTTACATCCTTGGTTCCTTTTCGCCCTTCCCTACCACCTCCACAGAGAGCCTTCTACAACCACTCCCTTTAAACTAGGCTCCACGTGTTGGAAAAACCACTTTGTTTCCTTCGTACCACCAGTCACAAACTTTATTTACACTATCCCTGTGATTATTTGCTCATTATCATCTCTCCCACAAGAGCAGGAATCTTCTCTAGCTTGCTTATGGCTGTAGACCCGCTGCCAACCTCAAGGCCTGACACAGAGTCAGATGCAAATAATCGTTTGTGGAATAAATGACTCAGAAGCACAATTACGGAGTTCGGGGCTATGTGTTTTACACTTTGGGGAGGAGTACTTTATAAAAGGCATAGAGTGAAAAGCCTCCTCTCTGCCCTTAAGCATGGTGTATTCTATTGACAAGAAAGTATTTACACGGTGAAAAGGTGAAACTAACAACATAAGCCAGCAGATGCTTGAATATTCAATTTAAGTATTCCACTTTATGCTTTTAGTCATGTGGAGTTGGCCAGATGAACTTCTGGCAAAGCAGGCCACGCAAACGGTATACTTACAAATAAAAGGGGCAAAGTCATAAAAGTTGGAAAGGTGAGAAATAATGAGGAACAGTTTTGGGGTATTGAGGAACAGTTTTATGGAGGAGGCTGAATTTATACCAACCTAAGACAGGTTAGAATTAGTGGAAACTACTCAAAATCACCTAGAGCTATAGCCTGATGGTCCTGGAGTAATATAAAAAATAAGGAGCCCCTTCACCTGCCAAATAGCAAGACATTTTATTCTCTCTGCAGTATCTCCCATACCACGGAGTTCTGGCAACCTCCCAAGTCAACTCAGAACTGGAAGGCTATCTAAGACCTCTTTAGCTCCCAAAATCCCAGGTCCATGCCTGCGTGGTCCCCCGCTCCCCAACCCAATGGCTGATTCACTTGGACTATTTCTTGAGGCTGAAGAGAGGGAAGGAAATCCTCTCCTGGAAACAGCTGGCTAACACCTCTGCCTTTTTTCTGAAGGGTTCTCCTCCCTCATCTTGCCCATGCCAACTCTAGCCATTTTTGGATCATTGGCCTCTTTCCATAAGCAGCGATGAATCAGGACTTGGCAAGACAGTGAGTAGCCTACACTAACCCTCAGGAATCTTACCAGCTAGAGGCAAATGCTTGTTCTTCACCTTCACCACCTTGTTTATCTAGGGCCATGTCTGGTCCAAGATCCAAGGTCTTGCCTAACAGATATATCTTAATGCAAAGTAACTTGGAAGGAATGGGAAAACATAAACAAGAAATGCAAATGTTTAGCCACTCAAATATTTCTATCTTAATAATAAGTCCAGGAAAAAAAGGGGGAGGGAACAAGGTTCAAATGTCCTCTATATATTCTGAGTCCACAGCTAATATTCTTTCCATACTAGACCCTCATGTGAATAATAAGAATATAGATCAAGAAATCAAGGGGTATTCCAAATGAAGAGAGGGAGAAGGCTTGGATTGAGGGAGAAAGCTCTACATTTGGTGTGCTCAAAAGACAGTAAGGGACCAGGCTGGCTCCACAATTTCCATACAGGAAAAGTGGGACAGTGACCGTTTGGAAGAGTATACAAGAGGAATGGACATAAGCTGTGTCTGCGTGGCAAGCACAAGGCTGTGACTCAGACCATTTGCTTATTTAGGCTGGTGGGACTGTGGGAAATTACAGAAGGGATTGAATTCCCCTCCAGCCACCTCTTGGTGCTACCACTGATGAAGAGACAGGTGTAACCAAACTGAGGATGCCCAGTGGAGTAGTTGTGAAGGGAGGGCTGGAGACGCCAGGCAGAGGACAAGAACACGTGAAAGCCTGGAATATGGCGGGAACAGTGGGAAGGAGAGGGAAGACATGGGATGCGTTCCAGGGGGGAATTCAATAAGATGCAGTGACTAGATGCATTTTGGAGATGATGGAGATGAGCGAGTCAGAAATTCTCCAAGGCTGCAGGCTTGGCAGGCTGAGCGTATGTATGTCAGGGAAGTCCAGACGAGATACGAGGTTTGGGGAGCCATAATGGTGAATTTGTCTCTCCAGCTGCTAAATCTGAAGTAACAGCAGGATATACAGGTAAAAATGTCCAGTACGTTATTGGAGATACAGGAGCAAGGTCCAAATAGAGCGCCTGGCATTTGTTAAAACAGCACAGGCTGAAAAAGTCACCTAAAACACAGAGACACTGCAGTGCCTTGCTGAAGTCTCTGAAGTTCATGAATTGTCTGTTCTTGGTTCTTTGCGATGCCCTGAATTATAGATATATAGCCCGTGACACCCAGGTCTTTCTAAACAAATAGCTATGAGTGCAGAGAGTCGGGAAATGTATAGGAAACATGCCAGTTCAGTCTGACTTTGGGATATTTGCCTCCTTCCTATATGATTCTTAGCGTATCTGGCTACTGCTACATATTAATCCATCACAACACAGAACCTGTTTCCTTTTACTAATTTCTCATCTTTTTGTAAATCACTAGTGGATTTATTTTTACCTAAATAAATTTAATTTACAAAGCAGTACTACTATAAGTGAAAAAATAGCATCATTTGTTATAAATAGAATACAATTGTAAAAATAGAGATAATGGTGGGGGGAAGACATTTAATTTAGCTGCCTGCTGTTGTGGTAGGCATTTGTCATTTTTTGCACATGTGGCTTCTGAAAGTTCCTCCTTTATGGGGAAGGCCAAACTATAGGGTCCTGACTTCCAGTATGGGTGCTGAAGAAGCTTACAGCGTCCTCTGCCCATCCCCAGGCAAGTGACTTAGACTCAGCCAGTCGGATGCTCTGGCTCATGACCTTGAAACTTCAAAGGAAAGAATCAAGGACAAAGGGATAGCCATAATGAATTCACACTGAGGGATCCAAATAAGGGTGCAAGGTACAGTGCAAATATCACCCACATGCCCGTGTAGCCCATTTCCATCGCATTTTCTTAATTTCTCAGACTTCTTAGACTTCCTTTGGTTGCTGATATAGTGAGTTGGAAAGTGTCCCCCTGCTCCCCAAATCATGTCCACTCAGAACCTCAGAATGTTTTGTTATCTGGGAACATGATCTTGCAGATAAAATTGCTTAAGGAGCATTAGATGAAATCCTGAATTTGGGGTGGGCTCTAAATCCATTGATTGGCATCCCTATAAGAGAGAGGAGACCCAGAGACATGCAGAGGAGAAGACAATGGGAAGGTGGAGGCAAAGACTGGAGTGATGTGTTGACAAGCTAAGGAATGTCAGAAGCCACTAGAAGCTGGACAAGGCAAGAAAGCGTTCTCCTTAAGAGGCTTTGGAGCAAAAACTGGGTTTGGGTATGTCTCTTCTGATTACATGGATTTCCATACATCTGAGCTATGCCTTGGATGAAAACATCTATTCATCCTGTTGGTAATTAGCCTTTTGCTGGCCTTGGGCCCTCACCTTCTGGGAGCTACCCAATTTATTTTCTGAAGTGGCTTCTGTTGTTTGCAACCAAGGACCAGGTTGAAATGCCTACCAAAGGGTGTAAGCCTGGGATCCATTTATTGTTGAAATGAAAGAAGCAATAGTTAAAGAGTGGTTATAGTATAATAGTACCAAATTGAGACTTTCTCCTTGGGACAATTGGAAAGGCTGGAAGAATTTAAAAAGCAAATCTGTGGTTTGGTGTTATTTGATGCCACCTCTCTTTTCTGCCTGAAGTCACCTAATAGAACACTGGTGATAATGTCTCACATCTTGGGAAATATCAATTTAGTAAATGTCCCAGCTTCACAAATAGAAAGCTTGAATCATGGTAAGCTGAAATAAAAGGACTTGCCTACACTCCTACAGGTAAGCCAGGAGGAGCCAAGCCCATGACCCTGTTCTTCTATATTTTCTCATTCAACACCCCACCCCCACACTTTTATTACACTACACATCTCTTCTTAGGGTTTCTATTTTCAGCTTCAGTAAACCTTATGCTCTACCATCTGCCCTTCATGCAAACAGAGCAAGGACACACCTTGCTCTGGAAAATTCTAGAATATGTCTGACCTACCCTGCCTCGGCCCTCAGCTACCCTCCATCCACTGGGGTACTTTTCAAATGCAAACCAACCAACTTAGAGGCTCTTACCACCTTGTTCATCAGGTCCTCATACTCCAGACCACTATCCACCTGCCCTAATCATCCCAGGGCCAGTACCAGATAACCCCATACCCCAGGGCCCACCAAGATCATTCAAGCCAGCAGTCTTAACATGTTTATCCTGCCTGGTCTATTCTTTCCCTCAGAAATCACAACAAGAAAGTCCCTTGCCACACTTCCCTCCTTTTTCCTTCTGCATCTGACCAGCCTCAATGCTTCCCAGTGTGGCTCCCTCCTCCTGGGGACTGTGAGTAACAAACTATCTTTTCAAGGGTGATCATGCCCCCATCTGTTGGCCTCAACGCCATCTCAAATTTTCTATTAGTATGCTATATCTTAAGACAAGACTCTCAAGAAGGCAGTGTATGCCTTCAGCCACCATTAACTGGGACAATTCCAATAACCTTGAACAGCATTGGGCTCTCGCATGATGACATTTACTCCTTTTACTACTGCTCCATTTTCCCAGGAAATAAAGAATATCTGGTGCATTCTTCAACACCATGCATCAGTACTAAAGTAAAAGCCTGAGAACGAAGCAGCATAGCTCTGGAGGTGGCCTGCATGGTTTAAATCCAACCTTCACAAACAATTGGTTGTGGCAACTTGATCAGCAGTTAAACTCTCTAGTTCTGTTTTTCCCATCTGTAAAGTATCAGCACCACCCTTCACAGGGTTCCAATGAGGATGGTAGGACCCCATGAAATTTAAGCACATAGTACATGCTAGGGAAAGAGTAGAGAATGGCTCACTAGATTTAAACTCCTGGAGGGACCGATCAGTAACTTCAATTAACGCACATCAGAAAAGATGTTCCCACACCCCACGATTCTGGTGGCTTGCTCCTGGTGGGAACTTAAAACATGTTTGTTTATTGCCCAACAAGGATTCATCTACTGCACTGACCATTTACTGAGCACCTTCAATATACATTTGAATATACCTATGCCTGGCATAGACAATGAACATATAAAAGTAATTAAGTTCATTCTATGCCTTAAAGTATTCCAAACCTAGCTTATGTCCAATGTAGGAGTCAAGAAGAGAATTCCCTTGACTTGAAGAGAATCTCACCTTTCCAAAAGAAAAAAAATAACTGATTTCACTGAGCTTTATCTTTTATACTCACCCAGAAATCACGATTTGTTAATGGCTCATGAGACAGTGCTGCAGCCCATGTCCCCGGAACCATAGAAATCACGGTGATCGAGCAACAGCACAATTACCTTACGTCCAGTCAAAGGTTCCAATAACTCATGATAACTCTGTAATGGCTTAACACCTAAGTCTGGAAAGAAAGGCTATTTTCCTAGAACCGTTTACAGAAGCATTCTTCAAAAGTGATTCATTCTTGGTTGGAACTCTTTGGCATGTTTGGGGATCATTTATCAAGTGTGTTTACAACAAAGGTCTCTCTCCAAACTCAGGATGTGGGAAAACAGCCCTTAACACAATAAAAATAATTCTAACCACCAAAGCGAGCAGACAGAGACTCTGGACAGTCAGCCGTAGGTCAAAGCAGACAAAGTGAACACGAAGTGGGGCTTCTGCCAGGGCTCCAGGGATGATCTTGTTCTTCAAAGAAGCACGTTTTCTACTTGCTCGCTGCTGTTGCAAAGTCCGCCATGACAGCACCATGAGAGTTCTGTTGGCATTCTGTTTTGATCCTAATTAAAATGCAGAATCTGAAGGCTGCCGTTGAGAGACAACACCCCATGAGTCTCTCTTATTTCTTCACGTCTTGTGACTGCCATTGTAACAGGCTTTTCTTTGAAGAACTGTGTAGTCAAGGCCAATAGCCTTGAAAGAGAGGGATGGTGTCTCCTTATAGAGCAAAGGGCCAGTTTGCTGTTCAAAATAATAAAGTGAATGTCTCTCTCTGGGGCAAAGATTTGGGTTTCCTAAGCTTAAGATTTCTCTCTTGTAACCCAGCCAATAATCTGCAGTACGTGCAGGCATCCCCTGGCCCTCTTTGTGACGCCCTGTGGGAATTTACACTCGACAGCAAGCACAGATCCTGAGACACCACCATTGCTATGAGTAGTAAACAGTCCTTTGTCTCTGGCCCAGGACTCCTGTGTCTTCTACAACATCCTGTAAGCTGTAAAGTCCTTTAACACCTGCTGTACCATTCATGTTTCTTTATCAGTTGGAACTTGGCTTTCAGGGGCATCTCCATCAGTTCCTCCTCATATTTATAATATAAATAAAATGACATGCTTGCCATATAGATAAGGTTCAGGACAAGTCACCTCAAGTTCTTTTTTAAGCAAGCTTCCTCCTAAGTCCCTCCTATATAGAAACTCACAGGGTCACCATTCCACATAACTCAGCCACCCCAAACTGGGAGAAATTTGAGAATGCTGAAGACTTGGCAATCAGGAGAGAAGGAGCAGAGAATGAAAAATGACAGAAATCATTCCAATTCTTGGCAACTGTGTCAAAAGCCACCCTGCCAAATATTATTTAATTCAAAGTTGTGATTGATTCCAAGCCTCAGTTTATGAATGCATCTTTAGTAAGAGTGAAGAATAAAGAAAAACTCAGGCCGCCCTGGTGGCTCAGTCAGTTAAGTGTCTGACTTCAGCTCAGGTCATGATCTTGAGGTTCGTGAGTTCAAGCCCCACATCAGACTCTGTGCTGACAGCTCAGAGCCTGGAGCCTGCTTTGGATTCTGTGTTTCTCTCTCTCTGTTCCTCTCCCGCTCACACTTTGTCTCTCTCCCTCTCTCTCTCTCAAAAATAAATAAAGGAATAAAAAGGAATTTTTTTAAAGAATAAAGAAAAACTCAAAAGCTTTTGTATCCTATATTTATTTCAGAATAATCTGATTACCATAATTAATTATCATGCTTAAATATTCTACTGGAATACCAGGCCAGGGGCTGCCAAACTACAGTGCACTGTTAAGATCCAACCCACTGCCAGTCTTCATAAAGTTTTATTGGGACACAGCACACCCATTCATTTATCACTGGCTATGGCTGCTTTTGTACTACAATGGCAGAAGTGAGTAGTCAAAGCAGAAACTAGATGGCCCACAAAGCCTACGGTATTTACTGTCCGATCCTTCATAGAAGAAGTTTACTGACCTCTGGGAAACCCTAACTTCTGCCTAATTACCTTGCAGCCTGACTTGCCCTCCCAAATAAAAAAGCCGATCCTCCCTTACTGAAGTTTTCTGAGCCTCACAGGATGAAGACATGCTCCCCAGCTTATGAGAGCCTGCACTGCCCGAGCCCGACCCTCCTTTCTGACTTCATCTACCCTTACACACCCCTCACTTCTGCATCCCCAACACCTCAATCTTTCCCCCTCCTAGAGGTACCTCCAGGTCCTCCCCCGGCTCTGTACATTTGCAGATAATATTCCTTCTGCCTAGGATTTTTGTTTTTTTATGTTTATTTATTTATTGATTTAGAGAGAGAGAGTGCACATATGCAGGAGGGGCAGAGAATCCCAAGCAGGCTCCACGCTGACGGTGCAGAGCCCAACATGGGACTCAATCCCATGAACTCTTGAGACCATGATTTGAGCTAAAATTGAGAGTAGAATGCTTAACTGACTGAGCCAGCCAGGCACCCCACTGCCTAGAATTTTCGTTCCCAGAGTAAACTTCTCACCCCTCTCCCTTTTCACCTTCTACAGAAGCCCATCATCCTCGGGTCTCAGGCAGAGTGTGGTGTTGCATCCCGTGTCCCTCTAACACCTCTGCTGCGCAGGAGCCCCAGGGTGGTGTCCAGGCTGGGCGCGGGCCTCTCCGCAGGCACTGCGAGGTCAGGCCAGGGCTCACCCCCAGCATCTTCTCCTCCTCGTACGCAGCTCCGACTCACTTCAGTTCCCCAGCTGTCCCTCGTGTCCTGCTGCACGGCCATTGCACACTCCTCCCGCTCTCCTGCTTTCACACATCAATCCTCCAGAAAGGCCTTTCCTCACTGCCCTTTCTGACCTCCCCCACTCCCCCCTGCATTCCATCAAAACACTCTATTTCCTTCTCAGGAATTATCATCAGGCCTAATTGTCTTGTTCCTTGTATCTGGCTGATTTGTCTCTGTCTCTTTTCACTCAAATATAAGATCTGCAGAAGGCAAGAGCCCTATCTTGTATGTGGACATTTCCCCAATGCCTAGAACACCGTCTGGAGTCAACGTACAGTAAAACCTTGGATTGTAAGTAACTTGTTCTGCGAGCGTTCTGCAAGACGAGCAAACATTTCCAATAAATTTTAACTTGATAAACGAGCGATGTCTTGCAATACGAGTAGTGTGTAATGCCGAACATCATATGATCACAGCTGAGCCAGTGGTTCTTCTCTCTCTCTCTCTCTCTCTCTCTCTCTCTCTCTCTCTCGGTGCAGGATGGTGGCTGATTGTCTCCCATGCTCGATCTCATGCCACAATGTTTGGCGGAAATCAGTGATTCTTCAGGACACTGGAAGGTGCCCACAACCAGCACTAGTGTATTTTTTGTCACTGCAAAGCACCTACGGACTGTCCTTTGCTTCTCCAGATAAGAGAGAGCCTAGGAATCTTTGCTTCATTCTAGGTCAGGCTGCCTGCAGATCTAGACCCTTTCCTCTGCTGCCATATTGCCAGTCACATTGCATACAGTATATGACAAGAGTTTATTAATACTGTACTGTAGTCTACATCTGTGCGAGTGTATACAATGGCCACTATGCAAAAAAAAGATTCCACTGAGCCAATAGATAGCAGTGATTCCGTCAGTGATGGTGACTGTCGTCCTACACAATAACCCTCCTCTCTCTTGTCTCCCTCACACCGGCCACAAAGGTTTTCAGAGGCAAGTTCGGGTTAATTTACTTTTCTTTACATTTTGTATTTTTAAAATGATTTTGCATCATATTACAGTATTGTAATCATTTTTCTATGAATGTTTTTGGGTGGTGGAACGAATCATCTGAGTTTCCATTACTTCTTATGGGGAAATCCATCTGGATACACACATGCTTTGGATCACAAGCGCGTTTCTGGAACGAATTATGCTCCCAAACCAAGGTTTTACTGGATATGCGTTGGTGGAGTAGGCCAATGTCTCTCAGTGCGTGGATCCAAGCTTAAAGGGAGGGCCAGAGCTGCTGGTCACGGAAGCAGGACCCAATCTATGACGCTGACAAGACTCACTTTCACACCTGGATGGCACCAAGTTGGCATAATGTGGTGCTTCTCAACCTTGGCTGCACATTGTAATCAAATGAGCAACTAATAAACAAACAAACAAGCAAGCACTGAGCCCCTCTCTTTCCCCCTGGAGATTAGAATTAAATTGACATTGAATTTTAGAAAGGGTTCTGGTGATTATAATGCACAGCAGAGGGTCAGCGCCACTTTACCTCACTTGGTATGCAGGAAACAGAATACAGCCCCAGTGCTGGGATTAGAGAGGCTTGTGTTACACAAATGAGAGAGAGAGAGCAAGGTAGGAGCGAGGAAGGAACAAGGCCATGTGTGTGGCCCAGTGACGACAGTGTATCTGGAGTCGAAGGCTGTGACTAGCCCATCTCTGGGCACCTGTACACAGAGACAGGCAGAAAGACAGACAGGCACAGAGACTGGACTTGGAAGTTAATACAGGCGGCCAACGAGCACACCAAAGTATTCACATCACAGCAATCACAAAGTCAGCAACCAGACGCCATTTTTTTCCCTATCCAAATTTAAGAAACAATTTTTTTTTAATTTTAAAATCTTGAAAACTGCTGCATACTCCCAGCAGTACCCAGCGCAGGTGGAGAGGTGAAGAAATAGACACCCAAAATCTGTGACCTTCCTGAGTTAGGTTTAGAGGCAACCACCGAGACCTCACTTAACAGTAACAGGGCGTGACCACCAGAACCCTTCATGGTACAGACTCCCCGTGTACTGGCCCTGGGCCACACTGACTTCGGTGCTGTTTCTTGAAGAATCCACATGCTTGGGACTTTGTATCAGCTGTTCCCACCACCTGGAACCTCACACAAAGAAGCACGTGACGGTCCTGCTAAAACACTCTGCCTTCAGAGAGGTCCCCCCGGGCCAGGTCACCTAAAGGGAGCCACCCCCGGCACTGGCCCCTGACGGGCTCTGATTTTGCTTTGTCCTACTTCCCACCACTCCCGGTGAGTCCCACGTATTGTCCACCCACATGATGGCTGCAGCCTCGTAGGAGCAGGCTCTGAGCGGGGCCCACCTGGTGTGCTGAACGCCAGGAACACAGCCTGCAACTTCCCGGGGACTCAGACAGTCAAATGAATGTGGGACTGTTTTGTTCAGAGCTGCATCCTTAATACCGAGAGCACAAAATAGAAACTCCCTGAATATATTCGGAAGGAAGGAGGGGAAAAGGAAAGGAAGGAAAAGAGGGAAGGAAATACTCTCGGGACACTTCTCAGAGCATGACGCTCAGCAGGGAAGAAAATGAAATGGCGTTTGTGCAAAATGAAATGGGGAAAGACGGCACCAGGAGAGAAATACATGACGCACAGCAGGGGTGTGGGGTGGCTATGCAAGGTCAAGGCTGCCATTCCATCAGGACCCCCTGTCTCTGGGCACAAGCCTTTGACCACCAGCCACAGACAGCTGACCTACACAGGTCAGCGAATGAACAAACATCTGCATGAGCACCTCCAAAGGGCCCCATGCCTCAAGGTCTCCCTTCTAAGCAGAGCACATAGGATTGAGGGAGCAAGGCTCCCCAGTCACCATGTTTTTGATTTTTTAATTTTTTTAATGTTTTTATTTATTTCTGAGAGAGAGCATGAACAGGGGAGGGTCAGAGAGAGAGGGAGATAACAGAATCCGAAGACAGGCTAGCTGTCAGCACAGAGCCCAATGTGGGGCTCGAACCCACTAACCATGAGATCATGACCTGAGCCGAAGTCAGACGCTTAACCGACTGAGCCACCCAGGCACCTCCCCAGTCACCATGTTTAATTGACAACTGACACCTGGAAGCTGCCACCCCAAGGACCAGCCATCCTAACAAGGCATTTCATAGCTGAACAGGAAAAAGCGTGGTGGCCGAGGTTCCTTCTCACCAGGCATGAGAGCTTGGGCAGGTCTCTATGTTCAGAGCCTCAGTTTCCTCATCTATAAAATGGGATAATGATGATTATTGTACCTTCCTTGTGGGATATGAGAGGTGAATGAATGCTTATTTTAAAACACATAGAATCATGCCTGAAACACAAGAATCACCAAGCATGGTGACTTGGGGGTGGAACCACCACAGGTCACTTGTCCCCTCGCCCATGACACCGTGTAATAATAATAGCTAATCTCTAGAATGTCCCCCCTATTAGCCAGACATGGCCCTAAGCCCTAAACCCTGATAGAGCCTCAGCAGGTAGTTATCACCATTCCGAACTATTAAATGAGGAAAAGAGATGAAAGACTCACCTAAGATCACACAGCCAACAACTCTCAAAGCCAGTATTTAAACTCACTCAGTTCTGGCTTTAGATCAACGTGTCAGTAAGTCAGTGATTGAACAGGCCCAAATAAAGCAATGGATTGGGGAATCTCGAGGCTGACCTGAGCGGGGAGGGAACCATTAATGACCCCAGTGCACCCCTCCCTTAAGACAGCTGGTTTCATATAACAACCTCAAATATGGCTACACACTTTTAAAAAATTGAGATTACTCCCCTGGGCACGTCAGCTGAGCCTTCTCTTCAACTCCTTCATTAAGACATAATAAAACACCTAACCTAGATATTAAAGCCTTGCAGAAACGCCTTCCTCAGTCGGCCGCTTGCGTGCACTCTGTCCCTGGCATGTCCATGGATCTCTGTCCCCGACATTAAGGGGGAGATGCTAACAAAGGAAGGCCCAACCCAGCCAATGTTCATCAATGAAAGGTGATTTATTAGGGAAAAAACAAAAAGAGAACCCGCCTCCAAGAGATGGCCCTTGCAACCGGACCTGCAATTAAACCTGAACTGTGCAATCTTTGCATTTAAAGGGAAATCGATGGCATTGACTGAGTCCAATAAGGCAGCCACGTATGAACGCATTACAGCTCTGACCGCTGCAAAACACAGTTTTGAAATAAAACATATAAAAATCACTGTGAGTGTTTTATGGCTAAACATGATAACTGGGTTACCCGATGGGGAAGCTAAAAAGTGCTCCTTTTATCAAGGGAATGGGGTGCAAACACTTTGAATGAGGTCTTTGCTGGTGTTCTTTGCTCTGCAGTCGCCTCCACTGCCAGTAATTTGCTGGAGGGTTTATTTAACAGGGAAGATTTGAATGGATTCTCACTCCCGTTCCTGGGGTTGCACACAGCAGTGGATTAAGTTAGTGCCAAAACCTTAAAAGACTCCAACCAAGGTAATCGGTTTAGGGGGATTTAGGCCACATGGGCTCCAGATCTGGTTTGCAAGGCAATTGTAAGTCTCCAGTCAGCTGGGTTTGAGAATTACACCTCTTTTCACTGGGAGGAAATTTAGCAGCGACAGAAAGGCTGGCCTACCGGGGAATTATCTTCCAACGTTAGCTACATCGTTGCGAGGGTCACTCAATTTCGGTCTTAATAGTTTTATCAGTCTTAGGGAGGTTGAATCTCAGTCATTAAAAGACCATCCAGTTCCCCAGCCCCAGCATACACGTGGGTATTTACACATGTCGATTGCTATAAATTATGCAGAAACAAACGTGCTGAGGCCACGTTGAAAATGTTGCATGAAGATCTATTCAAAGAATTTGGTTTTTTGCAAGTAATACAGATTTGGAAAAGTCAATCAAGCCAGACACCAAAAAGCTGCTTAGAAAATAGTTATTCTCAAGCCAGGATATTCCTGGCATAGTTTTGTGCCATAGTTTTTTAAGGGAGCCCCTGGGAAGCCTCAGAGAAGACGTGATTTTCCACATGATGCACTGAGACGGAATTTCAGGTTTAACTTAGTTATATGGGGATGTGGGGGCTTTTATGTTGCTTATGGCTTCATAATATAACCCAGTGATATTTTCATCCTGTTACTAAGGTTTCCATTAAATCTGATGCAGGGAAAAAGAGAAGCCTCAAAAGAACTGAAGAAAAGCACAGGTAATTTTCATATCTCTAAATGAAAGTAATGTGGGATGAAAACGGTAAGCTGCAAAGAACTCCCAGGATCCTGGTGAATTGATCTCAAGAGTTGAGGAGCTAAGCTACAAATAAAAACTCAACTAAATATGGAGAAATAAGACTATAAACCCAGGAGCTAAAGCGTTGCTTTGATTTTTTTGCTTTTTAAAATACCTAAGCCCATGTATTCATTCCACAAATATTTCTGGAGCACCTACTATGTGTCAGATACAACTCATGATACTGAGGACAGAGCGGTATACAAAATGGACAAAAATCTCTGATATCCTGAAGCTTACGTGATGTAGGAGAAGCTAAGACACAAGTAACGAGGAAGGCATGTCAGTATGTAGGTAAGCCACAGGCTGCGGCCAGCACAAATCTGTGAATTACACCAAGCCGCTTCATTCTGGGTGCATCAATTACAAAAAGATGTCACTCCCTCCCCCTCCAGACACCAGGAGTGCATGAAAGGCAAAGTACAGGCTGGGTTCCAACCTCCCTCAGGCTTCCTCTTTTATGGAGAACACAGCTAGTACCTGGCATCACAGTGGTTACAGGTGGTCTGGAAAGCCTTCTGGGATAGTATCTGATGTGGATGAGGAAGCAAGTCATTTTGATATCTGAGGGAAGGGAGTTACAGGCAGAAGGAACTGCAAGTATAAATGTCCTGAGGCAGCATGCCCCACAGGTTCACGGTAGGATGAAGACGCAGGGGGCTAGAGTGGAGGAGTCATATTTCCTTCATCGGGAACTCTAAATAAGATACAGGTACTTTCCTTTTAGCAGGTAGGAGACCTAGCTTTGCGGACCAGCTTTGAAGAGACATCTTATTCTTTAATGATCAGATATTAAGTAAAAAAGAATTCTATAACTTGCGTGGTCTTGTTCCTACATGACACACTGGTAATCCTGATCTGATCTTGAACATTCATTCAACAAACACATATTGAATCCTTACTACGAACAGCGTTCTCTGCCTGGCAGTGAGTAAAACCCTGAACACCGCTGTCGTGACACCTATAGGCCACCATGGGGGGTGAGGGTGGGGATTAGACAAGCGGAAAACTTAAATTACAAACACAGTTAAAGCCGAGAAGATAAACAGCAGGTGTGGGTTGCAGAAAGCAGTGAGGCCTGGAGGGGGGTTACTCACTTGAGACAGGAAAGGCTATACTGATCACGCGTTCTTGAGAAACTGGGGTGAGTGAGGCGATCCCGGGACGTAGAGAGGAGCAAAGGTGCTTAACTAGGGAAAACCATGACCTGTTAGAAGGAGAAAGAGAAATCCAGCAGAGGCAGGAATTCGCAAGGAGAGGAGAGGCACCGGAGCAGTCAGCCAGAGGCGGGTGTTGGTGGGTCCTGGAGCTTCCGGGAAGGATGGGGTAGCACTTTGTGTGCGGTGGGCCGCAGGAAGCCACGGGTGAGTAGGCTTTTCATGCTGCTACACTTGATCTTCCCCAGGGAAGAGCTTCCTGACTACTTTACTCCATCCAGGCTACTATAACCGAAACCAAAAAAGACGAAGTGGCTTAAACAACGGACACTGATTTCTCATAATCCCGAGAGAAAGTTCCTGAGCAACGTGCCAGCAGATTCGACTCCTAGCAAAGACCCTCTTCCAGGTTAGTAGACGATCATCTTCTCATTGTGTCCTCACAGGGGAGAGGACACACAGAGAAGCCCCGGTCTGACAGGGACAGTCCACATTATGCCTTTTGTCCCCACACAATTCTGAAAAGTATCTTCTTTCCCTGCCCAAAGAGTCTTGGTTTGGACACAAAAAGTAACTTGATCCACCACATTCAAAGGACCTCTCTCACCAAGTCCAATGCAGAGTTTCCCTCCAGCGTTGGAATAAGTTACAGTTTCTTTAGTTGAGCCCCAGATAATGTAGCAGCTCACATTTAGTGGCCAGGCTGTATGAAATACATAAATCATTAAGTTCTAGAATGATTGTATGAGATACTTGAAGACGATAAAACAGACTGGGCATAAAGGAGATGAACTCTTTCATTACTTGCTTATTCCAGACAGAAATGCATTCGTTAGAATTTCTGGCACTATCAGCTGCACAATTTAAATTGTTTCTCTCTCTCTGTTGCTATCCCTCTCTATCTCTTCCTCTCCCCTCCCCTCCCCATGGAGTGTTCACAGGTGAATTCTGGAAGGGTAACTGTGAATACAAGGAGACCAAACCATAGCTGTCCCATGAGGCCGTAAGATTATCCATGAGAACCCCTTGGTACAGTTTCTGGCCTACAGGAAGCATTCACGGCCAACTACTGTTTCCGTCGTCATTACAGGCTTGACTTATCTTCTTGGCTTAAATAGGAACCAATTGCTCTCAGGGTGACACCTCTCCCTCTACTGAAATATCAGTTTATGCAATTTATTTCTAACAGGATTCTTCTAGGTAAAAGCAAAACAAAGACAGCATGACTGAGACTAATCTCAGAGAAATTATAATTTACAAGGATAATAGGGGGCTGGGGGTTGTTGTTTGTTTTTTTGTTGGTTTTTGTTTGTTTTGGTTGGAAATGGCATTCCAGGTAAAAGAAACAGCAAGAGCAAAGAGATGGAAGACCAAAGGTTTGTGTATGGCAAGAAAAGCTAGTATTTCTCGCTATGGTAAGGACATGTGAATCATGGAGAAGGATGGCTGGAGACAGGATCAGAAGGAGGGACAGAGACCATTTTGCAAAGAGTGTTGAATGCCAGGCTATAGAGTTTGAGTTTCAGCCAATGGGCACTGGGGAAACTTTGAAGGGTTTCAATGCAATGGAGCAACATAATGACATTGTTTGAGAAGTAAAGCTATAAGAGAAAGTTAAGAGATGTCAGTAGAGGGTAAGACTGGAAGCAGGGAGACTTGGCTGGGTGGCCCCTGCCATAAACTGGGAGAGAGGTACCTGGCCAAACCATAAAGAAGAGACCCCAAAACGAAGAGATTAACTCACTTATTTCTCACGCACAAAATGTTCACTGTGGCTTCCATCCACTCCAGCCTCACTTTGACCCACTTTTCCATCTCATCCTGCATTTGAAGAGATGGCCAAGTCTGATCAGAAGTGAAAAATGGAAAAGTCTAAACACGTTTCCTCTTATCACATGTATTGATATGATAATAGTGGCTATTATGCAATAGTGTTCTCTGTGTGTCAAGTGCTATTGTGTTTCTTTCTTTTTTTTTTTTTTTTTGCATCTTGATGATCACATTTGTTGAAACAGTTGGAAAAAAATAAAAATGTCCTTTAGCTTAAGAATTTTTGAGTTATCTGCAAATCAACTCTTTTCAGTAGTGGAAGAATCATTGGTCATGTCTTCATGTCCAAATGTATGCAGGTTTCGCTTCTGTGTCTTCTACATGTGAAGAGGCAACCAGATCAAGTCTCCTATATTCCATACATGATAAATTCTTTGTTTTGGCCGGCCCTTACTGGAGGGGCAGCTAGTACAATACCATCTCCCCAGAGAGCATCACAATATTCCACTTTGTTGATTTACATATCTCTTCGGATGTTTCCTCATCAATTTCTCTAGTAGTCAGTTTCTTTCACATCTCCCCAAATCATGTTTAAACGTTGATCCTAAGCATGGACTCTGCCTCAAAGCCCTCCGTCATTTCTCATTTTCACATAAATTCGCTCATCCAGGCTGAACCTGATGAGATCCAAGGGCTCTCCTATGGCATTGGGACTCGGTTGCTGCTCCACATCATCCACCATGTTTCAAACCACGTAAGTGCTTTATTTTTATTGTCTGATTTAATCCATGTGATGAATCTATGACATAGAAACTACTGTCATTCCCGTTTTGCAGATAGGAAAACTAAGGCACAAGAAACGAATTAGTTGGCCGAGATCGTGCATTGAGTAAGAGGGAGATCAGGAGTCAACTCCAGAACCTGCCCTCTTAATGTCCCCCTTCCCACTTCCTGATTTAAAGAGTTCCATTTGGACAGCTTATTGTTGAGGGACATGCATGCTAACATTAAGGGACATGCATGCCAACGCTGAGGGATAGGCATGACATGGTATTCCACATCCTCAAGCAGGAAGAAAAGCTACTTTTAAGACAGGATGTTATTTTTATGAGCATAATCAGTCTCCTTAATTTCTTATTAAGGAATCATTTCTAGTAACATTCATTCAAAAACTGGCTTGTGTTCTGCCTTGAAATTGGTTTAATTCTATCAAGAAAACAAGGAGTAAAGATGGGGAGATTTTTTTGTTGTCATGTTTTGTTGTCATTTTTCAATTTGGGGGATGGTCTGTCCAGGTCCCCTGATGGAGTAGCTCTCTCACCATCCCTTGGACAAGAACTCAGATGTTCTCACACCAAAATCTTTCCAGTGCGAAGAGGAGACTTTTCCTCCAAACCCCAGCTCTTCCCGGCACCTTTCCTTCTCCATGTCCTTGAGCCCATCAGATCGCCAGGTTCGCACCGACAGCCCAGCGTCTGTGCGGTTTACACGGCTGCCCACTCTTCTTAAAACATACAGCATTGGCACATCACAATGGACATAATAAACAAGAGCAGGCTGGGGCGCCTGGCTGGCTCGGTCGGGAGATCATGTGACTCTTGATCTCGGGGCTGTGAGTTCAAACCCCACATGGGGTGCAGAGATTACTTAAGTAAGTAAAAAACTTAAAAACAAACAAAACAAAAAACCAGAGGAGGCTGAAAGGAATAGATGAAAAACGAACTCTGTTCTTCCCCGCCCCACCCCCCCCCCGGTGGTCTCACAAAAGCCCCCAGTGCCTACGCACGGATAGGAGAATCCCAGGGTCCTTGGGACATACATTTGTGCATCGTGAAAACCGCAATGCCGGGGCGCCTTAACCTCAGCTGGTTAAGCATCCGACTCTTGGTTTCCACTGAAGTTGTGCTCAAGTTCAAGCCCCTCATCGGGCTCCTCGCCTACAGTGGGGAGCTTGCTTGGGATTCTCTGTCTTTCCCTCTCTCCCTGCTCCTCCCCACTCGTGTGCACTCTCTCTCTCAAAATAAATAAGCTTCTTTTTCCTAAAAAAGCTGTAATACCAAGATGAAGGCAGAGCTGTGGGGGGTGGGGTGGGGAGGGCTTTTTGTTGTTTCTCTACTTGCTGCCAAAGCTAAAAGATTCTTAAATGGCCATATATAAACCTCAACCTAGTACAGTGCTCTAACCTTTATAATTATAAACATAATTTTCTGCCTTTCTTGCCACCCAGAACCTGAGTTAACTCATTGAGTTTAACTGTGTTTTACCTTTATTTTGTCCCAACAGACTAGAAGCTTCATTCAGTCATTCAAGAAATATTTATTTATCTCCTATTATGTACCAGCTGGTATAGAACTCTAGAAATCTAGCGGTGACCAAACAGGTGCACATTCTGCCCTCCCTGGAGCCTGGAGCCTATGGGGGGGCAGAGGGGACAATTATAATGAAGGGAAATACACAAGTTGCTACATAATTAATCTGCAATACGTTCCACTCTATGGATATCTGCTGGTTTTGTGTATCTAGTGGCCATTCTCTCTTTGCTAAAGCAGCACCCGCCTCTTCTGCCCACCCCCTCCTAGGTGACGCAGTGCGGTAGGCTGACCCCGCCCTGCCTAGGCTCTAGGGCAACACACACTTTCTAAGTGTTGCCATCAGCCTCTGTGGTTCGTTCCCAAATGAACAGGTGGCACACGTCTATCCAGTGACAAAACTATTGTGGGAACCACTGGAGCAGAGCTGCTCCGCTGAGGGTCTGAAACCTGGACCTGGTGGAGGCTGATGCACAGCTGGGAGAAGGCAGCTGGGACACCGGACATGGATGGAGCCTCGTGACACCTGATGCCGCTGTGCCTCTCCTCCTCCCTCATCTCCTCAGTTAGGGGAGTCAGGAAGACCTCCTTTCTTCTTCTTCTTCTTTTTTTCTCTTCTTTTCTTTCTTTCCTTCCTTCCCTTCTTTCTTTTTTTCTTTTTGCTGAAGTCAATTTGATTGGGTTGCTTGCACTTGGAATAAAAAAAACACCTTCATTGGGGTGCCGGGGTGGCTCAGTCGGTTGCACATTCCACTCTTGATTTCAGCTCAGGTCATGATCTCAGGGTCATGACATCAAGCCCCACATGGGGCCTCCGCACTGAGCTCCACACTGAGCTCGCCTGCTTGAGATGCTCTCTCTCTCTCTCTCTCTCTCTCGCTCTCTCTGCCTCTCTCCCCTACTAGAGCTCTCTCTCTACAAAAAACAAAACACAAACAAAAACAAAAAACAAAAAAACCCACCTTGATTAAACAGAGCCACAGGAGATAATGCCGTATAACAATGAGATCACATAACACAAGACTGGGTCTTATCCACGGTTGTGTGAAACTCTCACATGTGAGTGGCAGCGAGCCAGCTGTGGGGGGACAGACTTGAGGTTTGGGCACCGTGTCTTGGCTAATTCATGACTCTCTCCCCAGTGCCTTCCTGTATTTAATACCTACAGGTGGAGTGAATAGAAGAATAAAGTAATGAAATACCAGTTAGGCTCTCATCCCCACTGAGACCAACTTACTACAGCCACAGCAATCCTGCATCACAAACCACTGGCCATTTGTTCTCACAGTTTTGTGGGTCAGGGCTCTGCGAGGTTACTCTGCTGACCGCTGACCTCGGCTGAGCTCACTCACACACATACAACCAGCAGAACAAAGCTGGAATTGATGACCAGCTTGACTCTCCCCCAGCATCCCTCATCCTCTACCTGGTCCAGCAGGCCGGCCCAGGGACACCATTTCATGGTGATGGCTGAGGTGCTGAGGGCCAGTCAAGCATTTCTTAGGACTTTGATCACACCACACCCGCTATTAGCCAAAGCAGCTAACACAAACCAACCCAAGGTCCAGGGACAGAGAAATGCACTTCACCCTTTTAGAGAAGAGGATGGCAAAGTCGTTGCAAAATGCATGAATACGGGGTGAAATGGAGCGCTGGAGCCATTCATGCAATATATATGACCACACCCGCATAACCTTAGTTCTTCCCAACTGACTGCAAGCTCAGAAAAGTTAGACGTATAATCTAGGTATTAAAATCTTAAGAGTTTACTGTCAAGGAAATAGGTGCCTCGTAAAAACAATCTTTGAAGCTCATGGGTTGAGAGGTGGTTCAACAGCAATCTTCCTGCAAGAAAAACTAGATGTGAGACTGAGTAGGCAGTAGCTTCCGGCCGGGCTTCTGGGATATCTGCAGGATGACCATCGGCTGGGAGTTCCACAGAACTTTATGGCAAATCATACGCCTGAAATCCAACCACAGAACACAGAAAACACAGTGTCTGTTGTCATCCTGTTGTTGCCGTAAAGCAACAAGTCTGAGTTTTCAGGACTCTAGCAGAGAACAGCCCATTCAAAGGAAGAATGGAAAACAGATCCAGGAGGAGATAATTTACAAAACCATGGACAGAGTTTTCAGAAAGGACAAAGGACAGTGACTGCACCCAGGCACTGGCACGGGAGGCGGGGCTGTGCCACCTGACAGTGCAAATCAAGGGAGCTGTTAGCAGAAACCACCAAAAGCTTTAGTGATGGGGGAGAGGCTGCCGGACATCATCTGGAAGAAAAAGATGGAAGAGAAAGAAAACAAAGAAAATAACCAGCCCCGATTTTTTTTCTTTTTGACCTTCCAATCGCCTGCAAGCACATCTTTTAGTTGTACTCCCCCCCGGAAGCCAGAGCTTAGAGTACAGGTGATGTATTCTGTGGAGGTCATCATCCTGGGGCACAAGGCCAAAGGGGAAGTGTGGAAGGTTAATCTGGAATGTCAGAAAATATCCAAGCCGCTTATGTATAGTTCTAATAGAACTACTGTTCTTTATCTGTACAGTATTCATCTGAAGTGGTCAAGAGTGATAGCTACCAAGTACCCCTGGCCATCTGCCTATTAAGTGCATATGACATGACTGCACTGCTTTCTCTCCCAATATGAGTGGGCCCAAGGGATTATTTTTTGACCAAAGAACAGAGATTGAAGTAATGTGAGGCGCTTTGGGACCAATTACTTATTTACTAGGTGAAGACCCTTCAAAACTCTCCTTTTCCTCTGCTACAGTTACCAACAACGTTCCAGTTAATGGCCACTCCACCAGAAGGGAGTCCCCAGGGAAGACAATACTCCAGCCACACATCGATGGGTATGCAGAATAAATAATAAACCAGTAGAAGGGTGCCTGGGTAGCTTAGTCGGTTGAGCATCTGATTCTTGATTTTGGCTTATGATCCCAGGGTCATGGATCAAGCTCTGCATCAACACTACACTGAGCATGGGACCTGCTTAAGATTCTCTCTCTCTCTCTCTCTCTCTCTCTCTCTCTCTCTCCCCTTCCCTCCCTCCCTCCTTCCCCCTCTTCTCCTCTCCCCTGCTCACACTCCCTCTCTTTCAAATAAAGTTTTTTAAATTTTTAATAAAAACAATAAACCAGTATTTTTTAAGCCTATTTAAGCCCCTGAGATTTGGGGGTTGTGTTGTTAATATAGCATGACATGGCCCCATCTGACTGATGTGGCCTCATCTAGAACTGTACAATCTTAGTTATTGGGCAAGGAAAGCATTCTGGGAAATTTACATTCAACATTTAGTCAGGTGGTAGTTAGTGAGAACCCCCTCCCCCCACAGGCAAAGCACTGTGCTTTGAGGTACAAAGATAAAATGAGTGAATTCCTATCTTCCAGATGCCTTCTGGTGGCCAAAGTAATTTCTTAAAGTAAGAAAATACTAGGCACTTATTATGTGTGTGGTGGCAAGACTCGAAGGCAGCTGCCATAAGTGGGCCCTTCCATTGACATCTTTGTGGGATCCCCATCTTGGTGTGCAGGCAAGATCTGTGAATTGCTTTTAACCCAGAGAATCTGACAAAAGTGAAAGATGGTGTGATTATGTGTATGCAATGAGATTGTAGAAGATTGCAATGCCCACTGTGCGAAGAGACCATCTCCCTTGCTGATCTGAATGAAGCGTACAGTCATTTCTAGGAGCGTCCATGTGTCCAGGCACTAAGGGTGGCCTCCAGGCCACAACTAACTGGGAGCTGAGGTTAGTGTCCAGCTGATGGCCAGACAGAAGCTGAATTCTGTCAACAACCAGGTATGTCTGTAGGTGTATCTTTCCCCAGTCAAACCTTCACATGAAAATGCAGTCCTGCCTGACACCTTGACCACAGCCTTGCAGAGGACCTAGCTAGGCAGTACCTACACAAACTATGAGATGACAACTGTGAGCTATTTTAAGTGACAACATTTGAGATAATTTGTTACACAGCAGTAGATAGCTAATAGACTCACCAGGGACCCTGCAGATGCTTCACATGCATCATCTCATTAATCCTCACAACCGGACTGTGGAGTGGGTGCTATTATTACTATATTCATTGTATAGTTAAGGCAGGGTCTGGGGACTAGTGAATCTATTCTACTCAGCCAAGTTCGCAAGGCCAGTGAGTGGAAGTCAGGATTCAAACAGGCTCATTCCACAGGCCACACTCTTATTTTTTTTTTTTTTGAAGTTTATAGTAGTTTTACTATTTACAATCATAATTTGATCACATTATCCTAATGAGTTTTCCAAGAATAGACTGTGTCCACAGTTTTAAAGCCTATATTAGATTTCAAATGATCACTGTTGTCCTGTTAATACATTTCCCAAATACCTGTACAGAACATAAACATTTCCCAATTAACACAATTGGCAATTATATAGTTCTTACTTAATATGAAGCAATGTCTTTTTGTTCTGGTGCACAGCTCTATACACTGAAAGCTTATTGTTTAAGTGATGGAGCACATGTATTATACTTAGCTTATAACAATGGTATCTTTCATTTATATCCAGCACAGGGTCAACAATGGCAGAGCCCACACTCTTGATCTGCTCTGTGCTGCTTTCCCATTCTGCACTTTTGATCTTGCCATTGGCCTGCTCAAGATCCCTCTGCTGAGAGCAATGGCTTCCACCACCTGCGAGGTGCCAGTGACTTACAAGATGTGATAGCTAATACTTTCATAGCACTTACTGTATGCCAGGCATGTCATGTGCCATACTTCATTTAATCCTTCCAGCAACACTGTGATGAAGGTAATGTTTTTCCCACCATCTGACGTAGAGGTTCAGAGGAACTAAGTAATATACCCAATGTCATCCAGGTAGTAAACAGAGGAGTTGGGAATCAGACCCAAGCAACCTGGCCCCTGAGACCATCTTCTCAACCAGTATATAATCTACTGCCTCTAAGTGGTAGAATTTGTGATTAGAATCCCAAGTTAGGGAATGATTAATTTGTTCAAAATGAATCAAATGGGATCCATCGCTATGAAAAGTCATCCTCACTCACTTGTCTTCTGATACGCTCCCTTGAATGGAAGAGGAAGGTGTGGAGTTACATCAGATCATGAAAAGCCTGGCTCTTCCCACAGGGAAGAGTTGCATAGATGAATGTCATCCATCAACATGTCAAGACAGAAGAAGCGTACGAAGCACTGACCCAGAAATCCCATATCTCTCAGCCTTGTATTCAAGGAGCTCCGGGGCTTAGCCATGGTCTGTACCCCCCATTTTAATTCTTACGCTTCCCTCTTCATGGAATCCACACTGCAACTAAGCCAAACTTCTGACGCAGGCCCCACGAAAGCCCTGTTCACACTGGGTCCTTCCCCTCCCTACTCCCTATGTCATCACGTATCCAAAACGTCCCGGCATTCAAGGGCCATCTGAAATTTCACAGCCTCTTGGAATCATTTTTAATGACCTTGCCTTAAAACCCTTGCCATCTATGTTCAAGCTGAGAGGAAACCTTTTCTTCTCTAAATTCCCATCCCGTCTTGTTTGTATTTTCAAGACACGCTTGCTGTCCTCTGCCTTGTGTTATAGTTATCTACGCACAAGCCATGATGACAATGACAACTAATTTTTTCTGCATGAGTAGTCTGCATTATGCACAGCGCTGAGGGCTTTCACACATCTTTTCACTTAAAGACACACCTCTAATGGGTAATGTTATTATCCTCCAAATAACAAGCAACCCTCACGCGTGGACATAAAAGGGATGATGCTTGGAGAGAGGAAAAAAGAGAAACTTTTCTCTCAGATTTACTGTTCAACAGAATTCTAGAACTTTCAGACCTGCTAACATCACTCCATCCTTTGCACAACAAAGGGACAGAATGAGGCCTTTCCATTTACTGCCTGAGCTGACCCTTCCCCCTGAAGGAAAGGGGAGCCTGTTAGGATGTTACGAGAGCCGGGCTGACCCTCTCCTCTCTCGTTTCACTATGAGTTCAAGCATAGATTTCAGTCAAGAGTGAATGCGTGTCCTTATTTTTCAATCTGACAGTACTATTTGTGGGAACTGAACCTCGACATCTTTGGGGAGCTTCATGCTCTTTCATCCTGAACTGGGGGGCGCCTATGCTTTTTAGATACAAAACTGTTATATATAAAGTGTACAGTAGTAATTACAGCTACCGTATTTTGAGTTGAACACATTATATGTACCTTTTAACCCCTTAAAAAGAACGACCCAGCTAGTGAGTGCAAAGAGATAGGGGCTCCAGAATCCAAAACGTGCAACCAGAACGTGACAGGCAACCAGCTGTGAAATAAAGTAAACCTTTACTGAGTGTGTATTTTGTCTCACCACCAGGAAAAAGACTAATATCTTTCCCTGCAAAAGACACTGGATTCTCAGATGAGTTAGACACTCCTTCTGTTCGCTTTACAGGAAGAAAGTACAAATCAAAGAAGTTAAAGATTTTGTCCAAGGTCAGATAAAGAGCAAGCAGGAGAGTTATTTGAACGCGGCATCATCTAACACTAAATCCCGTGTTCTTAACCACAGTACTGAGGGCAGTGGGAAACATGCATGTGGGCGGCTGAATCACTGCATTTGGCATCTTACTAAACTGCTTTCAGAAAAAAAGAACCAAAGAAACAAAAAGCAAGCACTCTGTGTCCCTTTTAAAACAATTAAATGTTTTTAAATTTTTTTTCTTTTTTATGTTTTATTTCTTTTTGAGAGCAAGAGAAACAGAGCACGTGTGGGGGCCGAGCAGAGTGGGGGGGGCGGGGGAGACACAGAATCCGAAGCGGGCTCCAGGCTCTGAGGGGTCAGCGCAGAGCCCGACGTGGGGGCTCGAACTCACAAACCAAGAGATGATGATCTGAGCCGCAGTCAGATGCTTAATTAACCAACTGAGCCACCCAGACGCCTCAACAATTAAATATTTTTAAAAAGTGTTTTAATTCCAGAAAAATTAATATACATTGTTATTTTAGTTTCAAGAGTACTATCTAGTGATTTGTCAATTCTATACATGGCTCAGTGCTCCTCAGGATAAAAAGTAATTTTTTAATCAAATAGAATGACATATATACATATATATGTCATATATATATCATATATATGATAAAAAGTAAAATTACTAACTGTACTATTATCACGCTGAAAATATTACATTTTGAACATAAACCCTTACTCTATAGAAAGACATTCTAGAATATGTATAAACAAAATGGAATTTGCTTCAGAAGATTATGGGTGAGGGAGATTTAGCAGGGACAGAGGTGAAACTAGATTGGCAATGAACGATATTGCCAAAGCAGAGCAATTGCTACATTGGGATTCGTTACACAGTTCTTTTTGCATGTGTTTAATATTTTTCCATACTAAACACTTCTCCTGAAATAAAATAAAGAGACCTATAGAAAATGAAGGTAAACTTTCCTCCTCCTCTGACCCCAGACCAGATCCCTAGCTCTCTTTCCCAAAACAATCTCTGGTGTTTCTGGACTATTCATCCAGAAATTTCCATTTGTTATACAAATGAATATATCCATTTACAAATGGAAACAACCAACTCTTACTTCCTCCTTTGCTTTTCTCACTGACCAGGCACCTTAGGTGCCATCCCCAGGCACCCTAATTCCCGTAGGTTCCCTGCCTTCCCCACCTCTCTTGCCACACTGTCTTCCGTCCTCATTGCCTTCACAGAAAACAACACCTATACTTGAGGGCACAATGATTTACTTAGATTTTTTTTTAATTGCGGTAAAATTCACATAACATAAAATTAGCCATCGTAACACGTACAATTCGGGGGCATTTGGTACATTCCCAGTGCTGTGAATGCAGCTCTAGTTCCCAAGGTTTCATTACCCCTAAAGGAAACCCTGTGCCCATTAAGCAGATGCTCCCCATCTCCCCTCCTCTCCCCGGGAACCCCCAATCCCCTTTTCACATCTCTGTGGATTTACCTATTCTGGGTATGAATGGGATCATACAACACGTGGCCTTTTTGTGTCTGGCTTCTCTCACGAAGCATCACGTTTCCAACGTTCACCCACGTGGGAGCGTGGTATTCCTTCTTGTGGACGGACCACACCGTGTTTAGCCATTCATCAGCGGGTGGGCAACTGGGCTGCTCCCACCTTTCGGCTACTGTGAATGGTGCTGCTATGAACGTTCACGTACAAGTCTTTGTATGAATACCTGTTTTCAATTATTTGGGGGGCATATTTCAAGGAATGGAACTATTTTGCTCGCCTGCTTTTAGAGCCTACTTATCTATCCCGTGGTCCCCCTCCCAGACTGCAAGCCCCACGCGGTCAGGGCTTTCATGTGCTTCGGTTACCTTTCCATCCTCAGCAAGTAGTACAGGCTCTTATTCACAGGGCAGCACACAAATATTTGTTCAGAGGAATGAACGAATCAGTCAAAGGAGTAAACCAGAGCACGACACATTCACTCTAACACCGCACGGTGAGTTCCCTCGCATAGACTCGCCATAATTCCTTTCAGCACGGACTTGATCAAGTATCTCCAGGGCCCCACATCCTCCAGTGGATCCTACCTTACTCAGAGTCAGAGCCACGTTCCTTACGATGGCCTGCCCTGGGGTTAGGTGGCTGGTCCCCTCCACACCCCCCACCCCAGTACTGCTGGCGCATCTCCGCCCTTCTCCACCCGGGCCACGTTCGTCTCATTGCTGTTCTTCGGTCCTAAGCGTGTCCCCACCTCGGGGCCTTCCCTCTGTCTGGAGAGCTCTTCCACCAGATATCCATGTGGCTCCCTCCGTGACCTCCTTCAAGTGTTCGCTCATGCTTCTTCCCAGACACAGCCACACTCACTACAACTGTTCGCAGGCGCACACACACACACACGCACTCAATTCCCCATCTCACTGCCCCCATTGCCCTCCCCACCGCTTCCATAGCACTTAGCCTCAGAAAATCATCATATCTGTTTAATGTCCATATTAACCCACCTGAACAGAGGCCTCGTGAGGGCACAAATTTTTGCCTGTTTTGATCATTTCTGTCCTGCACGTAGTAAGTAGGTCCTTAGTGCATATCTCTTGGGTGAACAAAGAAACAAATGGATGAACTCTCTTCTGACCGTACTCTGTATCTAAACCAGTGTGGGTGCTTCCCTCTCCCACTGATCTGGGCATCAGATCTAAGGACAATTTGCTTTCTGAATTCCGGACCAGGCTACCACCTAGCAGGGCCAGCAAAGACTAGCTCCCCTGTCTCTGGGATGCTGAAATTAACCTTGGACCTTTGATGGCCCTCTGGCTTGTGCACCAGCCCGTGTAGCCTTACCCACCGTCAGTGGGGGCTATTTCCAAAATGCTCCTCCTAGACGGAGTTAAGGGTAAGTCACTGACAGACCTACAAGAAGGCTGGGAAGTGACTGCGGTTGGAGTATTCTGCACTCACACACGCACGTGCGCACACACACATGCACATTCGATGGATGTAGACAGCGGCATCACAAAATGCGTGGACAGTGCCTCTCCCCATAGTGATCTGGGCTCTCAGAGAACTTAAACTGCAACATTAACCACAGGGCTTTTTGTTAAGTGTTCTTTGGTCCCTGGAGTCAGAAGCGCATGGTTAAATGCAAATCAGGTGGCCCCAAATACATCATTAACCTCGCTAAGCCTCCCTTGCCACTTCTACAAAACAGAGATGATAATAGTATCCACCTCACAGGGACAAAATGGGGTTAGAGTGAGATAAGTTATATAAGACACACAGCCCTGGCCGGGGCTCACATCTGGGGCTCATTCACTACCCTGTATGTATTAAGTAGCAAGCATATACCAAGCACTGTGCTGTTTTATCCGCTCAGTGTCATGGCACATGCAGACGGTCCTCACGCTCCTGTGGCTTCCCCTTATTGGCAGAGACAGTCTTGATTTTACAAGTATTTGTGTGACCGTGAGATGAAAAACTCAAATAAATACTTTGAAGAAAAGCACTCGCGTTCTTGCAGGCTGCATATTCTAATTGAGCTCAAGTGATCAGAGAAGGCTTCCTGGAGGAGGTGACTAGTTAGTTAACTGAGTGGAGAGGGATGGGAAAGCAGGGTGGCATGGTCAACGTGTCCTGCTTTGCCCCTGGCTTTCCTGCTTTCAGCACTGAGGATCCCACAGCCTGGGAAACCCCTCGGTCCCAGAAAATCGAGACATCTGGTGGCTCCAGGCCAGCGGAATGGCAGGTCGGAAGCCCCTGAGTCAGAATGGAGCGTGGCCCATTTTAGGAACTGAGAGTAAGTGTGGCTGGACCACAGGGATTCGTGAAGGTGACACAGGAGAGACGTCTCCAGATGCTCTTGCGTCATATTGAGGAATTTATTCTTGATCCAGTGAGCGATCAGGAACTTTAAGGAGTTTTAAGCAGGGAGATGATGTGAGCCAAGGCAGGATTTTGTAAAGTTTACCCCAGCTGCTGTGTGGAGAAGGGACTGGAAGACAGTGGAAGCAAGAGAGCCCATTATCAACTCAATACGTGCTCATTCGTGTTAAAACCACCATTGTTACTGGTGGACTGGGGGAGAATCACTCAACACAAATGCAGCATTCCCGCTTGGATTTCGGGCGTTTGTAGGCTGGTGGGAGTATGTGTGGAGAAGCCTCAGCAGCCACGGAAGTAGACTCTGCGTTTCCCTCACCTGAACTTCCAGAGAATGAGGAGCAAAGACTGAATTATGCTTAGACTCGGGTCAGCAGTAAGAGTTCCCTGTTGTGAAGGACTGAATTCGGTCGAAAATCTAATTTTTTTAAATAAATAGAACAGAAAGGTCAAAATACTGCGAGCAGAAATGGGGATCTGAAATTGGAAATTGCTCAGAAGCATCTTTTCCTTCCTCCCTGCTCTATTAATGACTTTTCCAAACTCTCTCCCAAAGGAATTTCTTAGATATGCTAATGTCATTCCATTTCTCTAAAACATCAGGTCAAATAGTGCTATTGAAAAGGTCCTGACAGAAGATACACTTGGAAATCACCTGTGATGAGCAGTTTTATCTAAAGTAAAATGAAAATGAACCGTCCCTCTGTCCCCACAGGTTCAAATGGCAAAAAAACCAATATGGTTTGCCACCTAGTTCTGATCTAGCAAGTTCCCTCTGCCTGGACCGTCCCCGCCTCCTGCCTCTCCCCCCCCCCCAACCCCCAAGTCCCCACTCCTGGCTGGCTGACCCATGCTTCCTCCAGGCACCAGATTAAATACCACTTCCTCCAGGAAGCTGTCCCCAACCCCCCAGGCCAGATTGGAGACCTTTCCTAGACCACCTGACATCCACATTTCCCCTTACAGGACACGCAGCCAGCTTAAGTCCCCGTCTTCCCCCATCAGACTAGAGGCGGCTTAAGGGCAGTGACTGTGTGTACATTTGCATCAGCTACGACGCTAGAGCACAGAACAAAGTCGGCCATGGAAGGACGCCCAGCAAACGTGTGCTGTGTGTTGAATGACTGCTGGATGTACATGGTCCTCAAGGTACTGTATGACCTGACGTGCTCTATGAACACCACCTAATTCCATCTGATCCCCTCGACGACAACTCCATGAAGTGGCCATAACCGGTTAACAGACTGAGAAACTGACAGTCAGGAGTTCAATACATTTACGGAAGCTGAGTTGCTAATAAATGGCTGGGCTGAGATTCAAATCGAGTGTGCCACTCCAAACCCTGTATTTCCAACCATTTCACCAGCGACTCACCACACAAGAAGAGGAGGATATGAATGCACAACATGTTCTGGTTTAAGGAAAACTACCCCCGCCCCGTTTTTAACCACACTGAAGTCTTCCAGCCTTGGGTGCCACCCTCCCCCAGCACAGGACCAAACCTGAAAGGGAAGCCAGACAGTAAGCCGTGCTGTTGCCTTGAGACCAGATTCTGCCTGCCCTCACAGAGAAAGCGATTAGTAGTCACTGATTTGAAATCCAGCTTTAGTGGATAATCGATGCCCTCCCTATCAGCTATGCAGATCGATGATGGGGGAAGGGAAGACCCTGGGTCCGGGGGAAGTGAGGCGACTCAGGCACCTGCCTGTGGACTAAAGGTAACACTTGCCCTTGGGGCTCAGCAAGGGCAAGGGCAGCTCTGGAAGTCAAGGCGTGTTTGTGTGCACCCCAGGCGCCTGGCCACTTGCGGCAGGCTCCCTCTGGTCCTCGCGGAGGGCTGGCATCGTTGATGTGGACTGTAAAGAGGGCGGCCCCAGCAGAGAGAAGCTGAGAAGATGCAGAGAACACCAGCACACCTGTCGAAGGGGCGGGCTGCCACCAGGAAGTGCTGAAGAGGCTGATGATGGATGGATGTGACGGCAGCTGGCAGGCAGCCACCCCAGGACAGGCAGCTGGCCTCTCACCACCACGTCATGGGAGGGGCCCGGCTGACCATCCAGGCTGCAACCCAACCAGCGGCTGGGGACTCCCAGACACATGTCGGGGCCACACTACCCTCTCGGGTACCACCAAGCATCCCTTCCAAAGTGTGGCCCTGGGCGTGCCAATCCCAGCAGAGCAGACCAAGACCAATCTGGGGCTTTGAGGCCAGGCAGGGGACACATCCACGGAGGACAAGGCTGGACATAAGAAAAACAGGGCTCACTTTGTCTCTTTCACTTTCTGGCCCCTGCTAGAAGCATGGCTGCAGAGAAAAATCCCAGCAACGCCTTGAGGAGTGAGCAGTGAGACCAAAGGAAATCCTTGACCGCTAGCAGGATGGGGGGAGTCAGGCACTGGGAGGAGGCCAGGTTTAAACGGTACCCTCCAGTGCCCGACGCTGGGCCACCAACAGGCTCCGGTCCGTACAAACTTGGTCCCATAGGATGCTGAAGAGTACAGTGGGGTCACCCAGGGCCCCAAACGAGTTTTTTTTTTTAATTAAACCCATTTGATTTGGATTCCTATCACCAGCTATTGAAATGATCCCAATAGGGCAGTCTCAAATTACCTTTGGTTCAAGGCAGCATACAAAAGTCAAAAACATTGATGTAAATGCTTAATTACATAAAACAGCTACCATTTTGAACACCCACTATGCGACAGCTCCTAGGCCAGGCCCTTCACACACCTCGGCATCATTTCTTGAAATGGCTCTGTAATGCCCGAATGATAAACACTTCCAGCTCTCTGATAAACCCTACGAGCCTTCTTTATTTAAGGAAGATAAATAAAACACCATATTCCCAATGCCCAACCCTTTCCCTTGGTCTTTTAAAATGAATCTATGTCTCAGTTACCTCTTTTTGTGTCAGGGGGGAAGAAAAACACGCATACAAGAGAACCTTCCCATAAATCAATCTTTATTCCATTTCAAAGCCTGCAAGATTTTCCAGATATTCCAAAGGTCTCCGTCCCTGAGTGAAATATTACATTTATTTAATAAAGCAGGTAGAATTTACTATCTGGGCACGGGTAAGCACTTTTTACTTTTCACAAGATAGATGACAGCTGCTGGCAAGCTTTTTTCTCCCTCCTTTTTTCTTTTTTTTTTTTTCTTTTTCCCCCTCCCTCCGCCTCCCTTTTGCTACGGCTGCACCACTTTACCTATCGCAACTGAATTACCAAACTGAGCCAGAGAAAGATGGTCGGTCCCTCTGGGGGAACTGTGTAGGCTGCAGGCTTTATTTGCTTTTAAAGACGACTTTGAAGAATTAGAAATGAATGTGAGCAACTGTAGTTTTCAGTGACGCTGACTTATTGCTTTGGGGGAGGCTTAACAACCCCCCACAACATACACAAACACACACACACACACACACACACACTACCACCACCACACTCGGAAGCTGAATTTGCCAGGGACGGGGGTGGGGCATGGGGTGGGGATAGGGGGAGGGGAGAGTAAGCACTATAAGCATTGGCGACCTAAATTGGCCAGAGAATGAGAAAGGCTAAGCCAGTAGATTTCTATCCCTTGGCTTAAAACTGGGAAAGAGTCAGCGCTTTAAATAGAGTTTGCCTGTGGAGGAGAGAGAGCAGCTGGGAGAGAGAGAAAAGTGGTTTGTTTTCATTTGCTGCCAGCAGGACAGAAGGTGAGGTTTCTCTCTCGACATCTTCACCCACAGCTTGGGCAGCAAGCCAGTTTACTCTTTGGCCGAAAAACTCCAATTAAAAATGCATGACTTCGGTCTTCTGGAGAGGAGGGGCAAAAAGTCAATGCTGGGTTGTACAAACACTCCAGGCAGCAGAAGTGAACTGAGGAATCTCATTATCTCCCCTACCAACTATGGCTTGGGAACGAACACCCAGGAACGCTTGGCAGGGAATGGGGCAGATCAGAAGCAACTTCCATAGCCCTTGCAACTCATCTGATTTCATCTCGGGCCCCCAAACGACGGTTTCAGAAAAGGCCACTTCAGGTTCTTGATCAGCCATTTTCCAGCCCAAATAACTCTCCTGGATACCTATGTGCACACACGCATGTACACAAACATGCACACGCATCTTGGCCCTGGTCATGACTTAGAATATCTGGAGGCGTTCGCTTCATCTCAAATCTATTCATACTTTCATCAACTCTGGGCAGCAACTGTATTGGTCTTTGTTCATCTCTGTATCCCTAGCACTCAGTAGTTTGGTGAATAATATTTTGAGTTAAAGAGTAGATGAATAAAGAAACAACAGATGACTAAAGTAGATGAATAAAGAAGCAAAACACTCAGTTTCCTCTACTTTCCATCTTAGGAGTATCTAACGTTCCTCAGATGCCACCCGTATTCTCCTCTTTATGTCCCCGTAAGATTCCTTCCACAAAACTGCAGTGATCAGTGGAGATTGCCCAATGATTTTATACAAGGGAACAGATATTTGAAATAAATCTCCTCCCCAGACTCCGTTTTGCACCGCACGGCCTTCCTGAGATGGCTGTCCCTCCCAGCAAGCAACTGCGCTGACCCCCCTCTATGTTTTCCTCAACAATTCCACTCGGCACCCAAACTTGCATTTCTGCTTTCATCCACACAAAGTAACCTGGACGCAGCGGCGATGAACCATTGACCACCCTGTGAGTCTAACCCCTCACACCAGTGGCTTATCAAAACGTTCTTCTGACCATCCAGATGGTCAGAAAATTCTGCTCCTGGGTGACAATCTCATAAGTGAAATTTCATCAGTTGGTAACTTTTAATGTTCAACCCCAACATCCACAAAGTGTAAAGACGCTTCTGATTACCTTTGTTGACCTTGACCTGGAGTCTCAGATCAGCTTTATTATGCCAGTCACTGCTACCCGTGAATCCCTTTTGACGGTGTACCTTGCATATAGACAGTTTCTTAAAATCTCTACTTATTGTTATTCATTTGTTTTCTTAATGAATCAATTATTTTTCTTTATTAATATCTCCCAATAAACCCCCCTACTGGTATTGTCTCATGTAATCCCGTCTTTAGAGGGAGGGCCAGATGGATCACTTCCTTTTAATGAATGGCAAAAGTAACGGAATGTCACTTCTGAGATCAGACTGTAAAACCTGTGACTCTCATCTTCTGGACAGCCTCTCTGCTACTGTCTCAGACTGCACACTTTGGTGAAACTGCCATGTCAACAAGGTCCACGTAACAAAGATTGGAAGGCAGCCGTCAGTCAACCACCAGCAAGGAACTGAGGCTCATAGCCACCAGCACTCGAGGAAAGGAATCCTTCCAACAATCACAGGAATGAGTTCACACGTGGGTTCTTCCAGAGTGGAGCCTTCAGATGTGACCATGGACTCAGGTGACCCCTTGTATAGCCGGCTGAGCTACTCTAGTCAGAGGTATCTAGTCAAGCTGTGTCCACACTCCTGGCCTGCAGAAACTGTCATATAAAATATGTTTGTTGTTCGAAGCCATTATTGGTGACCCTGAACCACTGACTTGTGGAGGTTGAGCCCCATAAAACGAATCACAGGTAACTGCTCACCAGGACTATTCTACCTTACTGAAACTCTAAGATGCACTGAACACCTGGGTGCCTCAGTCAGTTGAGCATTGCATGTCAGCTCAGGTCATAATCTAGTTCGTGGGTTCGGGCCCCACGTTGAGTGCTGTGTTGACAGCTCAGAGCCTGGAGCCTGCTTCAGATTCTGTCTCTCTCTCTGTCCCTCCTTTGTTCACACTCTGTCTCTTTCAAAAATGAACAAACGTAAAAAGAAATAAAAAGAAACCCTAAACAACCGAGATGAACAATCTTTGGATTACCTTTCTGTGACTGCCTCAGGTACAACCCTACTTTTCTGGATTTTATTTAAGCTGCTAGTCTTTCATAGCCACGACTCTGCGGCCATGACAATGGCCACTGCTCCCCCTGCCAGACAGATCCTCACCTCAGGCGGCCCACCTGCCTGGATCACTCCTCCACTGCCTACAAATAAGCAGAAGTCTTCATCCTCCAAGAGTTCTGCACGACGAAGGTTTTGGGCCATGTCCTGTGGGAAAACCCCACTTGGGAAATTCATTTATCCGTCACTATCCCCATCAGCTCCAAAGCAGCCATACAAACCTGGCCCCTAAATATTTCATTATCTAATCATGAGAGAGGAGGTCTGCCTGAGCTCTTCAGAAACGACTGCCACAGGTACAGAAATGCGGCATTCAGACCCTTCCTACTGGGAAGGGTTTCTTTCCTTCAGGTGATGCACAGGCAACAGACCTCCACCTTCAACCCCTTCAGGCTCTGCCTCAAGGGCAGCAATCAGCCTGGCTGAAGCCACACCCCTCCTCCCCTGGGAGCAAGGCCAAGGCCGTGTGGGTGTGTGGCCCAGCGCTGGGCTCTGATGTGCCCATTTGCTCCCATGCTCTTCCCTGGCCTTCCCAAAGCGGAGCACCTCAGTTTGACTTCCGCTCATTCCTGTTTCCCCTCCCTTCCTTTCCCTGTGCTGATCTCTCTTCAGTATTTTCTGCCCCCAACTCTGTCTCAGCCTCCACTTCCTGCGAGCCCCAGCTGTGACATCCCCGTGAGAGACCCTACTGAAAACCTGACCCCTCAGGACAGTGTGTAAATGTGCCCAGCGTGGCGTCTACTTCCGTTTCTGTTTCCACCTGCGTGGTTCCATCCCCTATTTTCTGCCTTCCCTTTGTCTTCTCCTCAACACGCTGGCCTCCCCCGGAGCAGGAACTGTCTCCCCTCACGCCCTGTACCCAGAGTGCGGCCCAAGGCCCAGGGACATCGACGTCAGTTGGCAGATCTGCCTCGTGGTGTGGAATCTCAGGCCCCTGCCTGGACCCACCGGGGAGGGAATGAAACATGAAGACCATGTCGAAGGTGACGAGTGCTGTTCTGTCAGCAGAGACCCTACCCACAGCTGCCAGTGCCCGGCCGAGCGCACGGGACACGCGAGGGCCCAGGCCAGCGCCCTGACGGAGTCTGCCGGAGCTGTCGGGGGAGACAGGTTGAGGAAGGCAACAGAGTCTCCGGGTTCTGACCCTACTGGTTAAGAAATGGGAATCTTTCGTTTTGGAGAAAAGGCACAGTCTGCAAAAGAGGAAGGTGATGGAACCGCCCTGCTGTGAGGGAGCATTCCTGGGGCAGGTCTCGCCCTCGTCTGCCACGTTCCTGCCCTCACCCCTAATCGGGGCATTTCTACCATCAGACAGGCCTTGTCACATTCATCTGTCTCCCCCCTCCCCATCCAGGCCCTTGAAATGTCAGATACATAAATAAGTAAAGAAATCAAAGAAACCTGAGAAGATTCAAAATTAGAGAGGTGGCCAAACAAGCCACTTGCATGCAGTGTGACCACGTGGCCTCTGAGCCGATCAGGTGAAGGATGCCTTAGGGGTCACCGCTTACACACAGCATGGAGGCGGAGACGTGCGGGGAGCTTCACGTCAGCCTGCAAAGAGGGATTTTAATGAACTGGCTGCTCTTCATCCTTCTGATAATCACAGAAATTAGAGGAGGAAATGAGGGGCTCGGCAGGTCCTCCCGCCATCGCCTGCCTGGCCTGAAAGCATCTCTGGTATTTTGTACGGTTTTACGGCACTGCTGGTTGAAATGTTTTTCGTGTCTACAGAAAACTGGGGGTCAGTTCACACATGCTCCTTTGCTTCACTCCCCTCCAAAGGTCATAATCCAAATTCTGCTCTGCTCATTTGCAAACTATTTCTTGCAAGCAGAAAGTGTCATTATCAAGTAAAATGTCATGGGTTTTTTTTTGTTGTTTAAAAAATGCTTCACTGAGATGGTCTAAGTTATGCAGCAGCAACAAAATAGGAATCTCAAATGAATAAACTTCAGTGTTTATTTGGGGCTCACACTACATGCCCAACACAGGTCAGTTGGCGGGGGGGTGGGGGGGCAATGTTTATCATGACTGAGGTCCTGGACAGATGAAGATAAGTTCAACATGTTCTTCTCACAGTCACCAGAGGAAAGAGATCGGAACAAAACACACTGCACATGGGCTTTCACTGAAGTGTCACCATGGAAGTGACACACATCACTTCTCTCATTTTACTGGCATGCCACCTGGCTATATACTTACCATGCGGCCTACCCATGTGCCTGGCAGGGAAAAGAACCAGAAATACTTTGTGCAGCAAGAATGATTGCCACAAGGAAGAAATCTCCTGCAAATGCTCAATGGCCAACCTCTTGTTGATTAGAACTATAAGACAGGTTGTAGGCATGTGAGCACATGCGTGTGTGCGCACGCGTGTGTGTGTGTGTAATGGGCCAGCACATTACTGATGCCTAAGCGGGGTGAAAAAGGCATCTACAAGGACGCATGACCTGCTTTGAGATGTTGAAAGCCTAAGTGGATGAGGAGAGAATTCACGCAGGGGAAGCAACCCTACACCAGGCGTGGAGTGCAGGTGAGGTGAGGAAGGCTTTCCCACTGGTGCCAGGAGGGGAGGCATGAGATGCTGGATCCCCCAGTGAGGAAAGGACAGTATCCATGCAGAGGAAGGGACAATGGTAGAGAATGGAGATCGATTGCATTCAGAGGGGTGGATCAGCAAATACGTTAAGAACCATCTGAGCCTGGTTCTTCACTTTCAGAGAAGGGATGTTCAAACGTGGAACCTCCCATTTCTGAATGAAACTCATGCTGTTGGACAGGAATCATCGGTTCTTGGGATAAACTCACAGCTTCAACAGATAAACAGATGGACGGATGATGGATGGATGGGTGGATAGGCTTGTGTTTGTGTGTGTGTGTTACACACATATTCCCTAGCTTGTCCAATGAGAAAGAGTGGGAGCAGAGGCACCAGCAGTGAGCACACCCAGCTCCCAGGTCTTGGCTTCTAAGTACCAATCTCCACTAAAAGGAAGCAGAGCCTTGGACAAAGTGCTGGGGAAGAAAAAGTACAAGAGTCTGGAACATCTTTTTGTGTAAGAACATGCTCAAAGATAGAAACATGTTCTAAAGGAAAAAAATCTAAAACCAAACTGAAGATGCTTTGAGCATTTAAGTAAACAATGATAGTAATGGATTATAACCCAATGAATAAAGTAGGAAACCAGGAGTCCATACGAGTATAGACTGACAGACACTTCAGTGATAAATGGGATATTTACATGGTCTCAAAGCTCCTCCCCATCAGATCCCTCTTACTTCCACAGGGAAAAGAGCAACTACAGTCTGGCAGACACCACCATCATGTGACAGTCAGAAGCAACATTATCAATGATGAGACAAAATTAAATTCTAGGATGCGGGCGACGCTTCTCAAATAACCCTGGTGAAGATGCATAGCCTGAATCCAGTCATGAGGAGGCATCAGACAAACCCAAAGTGAGGGACATGTGACAAAACAAAGCACTGGTCTGCCGACTTCAAAAGCAGGCAGGTCGCAGATAGTCAGCCACAGACTGAAGAGACATTCCAGACTAACAGTGTCCGAAGGGACATGGTGACAGAATGGAACACAGGATTCTGACCTGGAACCTCTTGCTCTAGAGGACATTATTGGGACCACTGGTGACACTTGGACAAAATCTGAGGACGGTGGTCATGCATCGGTATTAATTTCCTGCTTTTTATGGTTGTATAATAGCCACATAGAAGAATTTCCTTAATTGTAAGAAATACATGCTATCATTTTTGGGGGTAAGGGGACACAGTCTCACATGGCTCAGGCCAAAAAAAAAAAAAAAGCATTCAGCACTGTAGATACAATTTTTAAAATTTTTTATTGCTTCAACAACAAAAAACTTCAAGGTGGTATTGAAAACAAGATATTAATGATATATAGTTACAGAGATGAATGGTACGACCCCAATTTTTAAGAAAATGAATGCATACACACGTCTGCAACGTGACCAGTGATCATCTCTGGGCAGTAAGATCAGGTCTAGAATTCTTGCCGTTTCTCTGAACCACCTGAAAGTCACTGCCGCGAGCAGGTGTTCCCTCTGTGCCGTGTAAGTGCTGCAGGAGGCGATGGGCTTGGTTGTTCTCGGTGCTTGTCTGGGTTCTCCCAGCACCTCGATTCTTCGGCCGCCATCTGGCAGCAGGAGGAGGACGGGTGGCGGGGGGGGGGGTGTCTCCACATCCAGAGGTGCTCCAGGCCCCGCCCCAGGGGAAGCCCCCGGACATGTAACGTCAGGATTAGTAAAATGCTGCCAGCACCTCCAGCATTGGTCACTGACAGCCCAGGGCCACATTCTCGGCCCCTTCAGAGCAACTGAAGGCCTTTGCACATTCAACCCGAATCTCCAGTGCGTGGGAGCCCAGGAGCCTGGGTGCTCTCTTGGGGCCTCCCTTCAGCCTGTTCCCCGGGGCTGAAGGTGGGGAACTGCTAACAAGCTTCCCCTCTCCTCCGACCGCTCACACGGAGAGGCTTGGGGAGAAAGTCCTCCCCAGGCTGCAGCCCCAGCCCGGCACCCCGCTGCACACACACCACACTCGCTGGCACCACGAGGCTTTGGCACGTTTGCAATGATTCCAACCCAAAATGTGGAGCAGATATTTTTATGATTTTTTAAAATATTTTATTTATTTCTGAGAGAGACAGACAGCATGAGCAGGTGAGGGTCAGAGAGAAAGGGAGACACAGAATCGGAAACAGGCTTCAGGTTCTGAGCTGTCAGCACAGAGCCCGATGCGGGTCTCAAACCCACAAACCATGAGACTGTGACCTGAGCCAAAGTCAGACGCTTAACCGACTGAGCCACCCAGGCACCCCTGATTTTTATTGTTTTAATTTAATGTTTTTGAGAGAGAGAGATAGACAGAGCAGGAGTGGAGGAGGTACAGAGAGAAAGGGAGCCACAGAATCCCAAGCAGGTTCCAGGCTCCAAGCTGTCAGCACAGAGCCCGATGCAGGGCTTTAACCCAAGAACCACGAGATCATGACCTGAGCCGAAGTCGGACGCTTAACCAAGTGAAGCCACCCAGGCACCCCTATTTTTATGAATTTTAAATGAAAAGATGGGTGAAAGTGGAGTTCTTGTTTGGCAATATTTGAAAAGTTACTTGGGAGCATCCCTAAACTCTGGCTGGTCTTTGAGTTGCCTGGAGAAACTGAAATACAGGACAAATTTGTGCACTCCAACCCCTACCCCACGGACCCCAATAAATCAGAGACGCTAGTGGAGTCAGCAGGAAGACCTAGAATAGTTTGCTGTGTTTTAGGGGTTTGTTTGGGTTGGTTGGTTTTGGTTTTGTTTCTTTTTTCTTTTAAGTAGGCTCCACACCTCACACAGAGCCCAACACAGGGCTCGAACTCATGACACTGACATCAAGACCTGATCAGAGATCGAGAGTTGGACGCTCTACTGACTTAGCCAACCAGGTACACGAATCTTTCTGTCTTTACCCCACACACGCAGCATCGTCTGAAAAATTTTAAAGCAAACGTGCAATGATTTGATAAGTCAGAGAACACAAGGGAAAATTAGGCTGCCATGAAAATTACTGAAAGCAGATCCTTTAGGTTGAGAACTTACAAATTCTCACTCTGAGACTCCTCCATTTGAGGCAAACTTAGTGACTGCATCTAGAAGACAGTGAGCAATGATTTGCCAGACCTTCCAAATCAGTCTTAAGAACAATCTTCACATTAGCACGGTGCTTGCTTTATGGTTTGTAAGCCCCAGGATGGATTTTCATTTACTACTCAGAGGGTATTAGACAAATAACTAGCATCAGAAACTCCCTGGGCGCCTGGGTGGCTTAGTCGGTTAAGCGTCCGACTTTCGCTTAGGTCATGATCTCGTAGTTCGTGGGTTCGAGCCCCGCGTCGGGCTCTGTGCTGACTGCCAGCTCAGAGCCTGGAGCCTGTTTCAGAGTCTGTGACTCCCTCTCTCTCTGACCCTCCCCTGCTCACGCTCTCTCTCTCCTAGAAATAAATAAAACTTTAAAAAAAAAAACCTCCCATGGTGTTGGTCAAAAATGCAGATTTCCAGAGCCCCCCTCACTGATGCTAACTGAATCAGAGATTATGAGGATTGGGGAAGACATTACAGTATTTTTAACAAGCATCCCAAGGGGCTCTTATAGCGAGGTTCAAAAACAATTGAAGGGCATTCTAGCCCTCTTGGGCAAGGCAGATAGGACCGGTCACTTGCCCAAGGTCACCGCATCCCTCTTTCCAAGAGCCTGCAAAGCCACAGGGAAGAGCAAATTCTCGTGGACAGGCTGGAGGCAGGTCCCAGAGAACCTTCCTGGCACTCTGCAGCATCATCAGTAATGGAAGTGACATTCACCAAGGGAGGTAAGGAAGCGGATTCCCTCTAACCCAAGGGAGGTAAGCAAGTGGATTCCCTCTAACCCAGCAAGAGCCAGATTCTTCTAGAAGTTATGTTCCCCCAGAAAGCCTTTTAGTTGCACCATGGGAACTATTTCTGAAAGCAGGGTGCTCCACAGGGACTAACACTTCATCACTTCGGTTCTATGAGCCCAGACGCCGGCAGGAAGGGGGGACCCATGTGCACGTAGTAGGAAGCATGGCAGGGGGTCCCAAAGCTCAGAACTGGGTCAGGAAGTAGGAGAGATGGGCGCACAGTCATGTGACGCATGGCCAGACCGCCTGAGCGCCCAGGCTCGCGCCAGGCTGGGCACATGCCAGTGGTGGGAGAAGGTCTGGACCATGTGAACATGCTCCTTCTCTCCTCCCCTCTTCTCTTTCCCTCCTGCATCCTTCCAGCAGCCAGCTCACTGTTTACTCATCTCCTCAAGAGAAATATGTGGCAGAAAACTGGGGGTGCCTGGGGGGCTCAGTCGGCTAAGCATCTGACTTCGGCTCAGGTCATGATCTCACGGTCCATGAGTTCGAGCCTCGCATCAGGCTCTGTGCTGACTTCTCAGAGCCTGGAGCCTGCTTCAGACTCTGTGTCTCCCTTTCTCTCTGCCCCTCCCCCCCTCAAATAAATATTTTTTAAGAATTTTAATAATAATTTTAAAAATGGACTATAAAACTCTGGGCCACCTCCGCCAAGTCAACACAGCCCTCTGACCAAGTAGGCCTCTCCCCACTCACAATCCATAAGGCCCTGAACTATTACTCAAATCCATGGCCAATGGGCTGCGCAAGAAAAAATGAGAATTTCCTACCAGCCAGTCTAAACTGGGGAGAGGGGACTTCTTAGTGGCACAAATAAAGTTGAGTTATAAAAGATTTTCAAAGATTTTTGTTTTCCTTGCAAATCTAAATTTATAGATTCATATTTAACCTGCTACACTTTCAAGGAAGCGATGCTTATTCCTCACAAGAGGAAGGCTGGCCCCGGGGCTGCTCAGTGGGCGTTTCCCATGAGCTGCATCTGACCAGAGACCCGAGCTCCAAACTGACAGGTAAGCAGGGATGGGTACCGGGACATCTAACACAGACGCAGTGGTTTGTAGGCCTGATGCCCTGACTTCTCAGAACCAAAGACGCTCTTTAGAAATAAGACATGATGGACAGGATTTAGGAAAGCAAGGCACTTGCTTCTCTCCAGGCTACCACTAACCTCTGGGGCACTTTCAGGCAAATTCAGCAAAGGGTTTTCTCATTAAAGATATTTTCATTTGTCAGAAGATTGTAGTAATATGCTTATTTTGTTAGAATGACAGCTTACTGCCTTCTGCTAGAAAACTATAATCACATAAAAGCAATTCGATGATGTCTAGATGCAGCACACTCCTGAGACAGTGCAGTGTACAATCCCCACAACTGTACATGGCACCCCTGTATCATTCCTCGTTTTAAGCAAGGTTTGACTCTGAAAGTACACTGTGGTGAAAGTAGTAATGAGGTCACTCAGATCATTTCAAAACACATATCATTAGTGTTGATGGAGCCTGACCCCATGTTCTGCTTTCCAGATTGGAGGATGTCCACCCTTAAAGTGAAGAAGCATTTATAAAGAGGTTTGGAACTTTGTAGGGATGATGAAAGAGCAAATTCTAAGTTTACAGAATGTGGGGCATACCATAGGTACCCAAAATGTATGTGACTGTTTAATCAATTTAAAAAAAATGGAGAGGTACTGGGTGGCTCAGTCGGTTGAGCGTCCGACTTCGGCTCAGGTCATGATCTCACGGTTCGTGGGTTCGAGCCCTGCGTTGGGCTCTGTGCTGACAGCTCAGAGCCTGGAGCCTGCTTCAGATTCTGTGTCTCCCTCTCTCTATCTGCCCCTCCCCCACTCACCCTCTGTCTCTCTCTCTCTCAAAAATGAATGTTTTTTAAAAAAAACCCTTTTATTTTAAATGGAGGTACCCAAACCCTGAGAGAAGGCTCCTGCCTGATTTCCCTTCTAACAGACCTGGCCTCTAACTCTCAGAAAGTCACAAATGACTTTGCAATTCTTGCCAACTTCAACTCCTGACATTGCGCCAATCTCTGGCAGTAAAGGAGGGCCTGATATTTTTGTCTTTACTCTTTAACAACCAAGTCAGTCAAAGAAAAGAAAATCTTGCAAAATAGGACTTTTTAAAATGGCTTTTGGGCTCCACGGTTCCCTGTACAGATGCTTGTAAAATATTGTCTTCTCTTGCTGTGAGAGGGGACAGGGGCAGAGTCCTATCTCCCAGGAGACCAGCCCCAGGCACTTCTGGTGCTGCGGCTAAATCCTGAAGCCCCCATCCTGAGACTCTCCTCAGGCGGAGAGGTGCATGTGGCTTCCTTCCAAACCCAGAAACAGCTTCCTTGAATTACTGAAATGTGGGGCGTTCCTCTCCCTGGAGAGAAGTTACCAGACTCCTTCGGCAGCATTTTTTCCTTCCAATCAGGCTAGCCAAGAAATGGAAGGGCAGAAGCTAGTACGCTTGCGGAGCCCGCGGTTCACAATGTCACCCTAATGAAGAGAAGCGGGTGTCTTTGACGGTGAGGCAGCCTCCTCTTACCTGCCGAGAAGTGACCCCGGCACTCAGGGAGGAAACACGAGAAAAAGAAACAAAACAAACTTGAACAGCAACTGGAATCAATTTTACTCCTTTTCATTCAACTGTCATTCATGTCCGATACCAATGAAATTTCAGCATTCTTTTTTCCTAGCTTTTTACTGAATTTGTTTGTATCCCTGTTATTAGTTCTTGGATGAAATGCTTCTTATGCTCGTAGCTGCTGCCTTTTTTGTTTTTTGTTTTTTGTTTTTACCTGAGGTGGGGGCCCGACACTTCTTCCACTGCGATGTTAACGCTCACATTCAAAGTAAAAGCTGAGCTATTTTAGAAGAAACACTCGTGACTGCTGATTTCTAAATAGCTAAGGAGCTTGGAAGGAAAAGAGCTTACAAAGGGAGTGGGGTCCATTTGTGTAAACACAGAAAAGGATCAAAGCCCCCCAGCCCCATCCAGAATGCTGATCAAAGCCCCCCAGCCCCCTCCTGAACGCTGAATTATGCAGACTGGCCGCCGTTCTTGGCCAAACAGGATAATTGCCCAGTCAAAAGAGCGGGCTGCAGACTGTAACATGACAAAACAACACAACACAACACAACACAACACAACAGCAGTGAAGCGTTTTTTTCTATCTACCTCTAAACGGCCAGCACAGAGCCGTTCTTTGTGAGTCCCGCAACCTTCCCCAGGAAGAGCCAGACCGATGCCCTCTCCAGTTTCCTGGAAAGTCAGAGGGTCAAAATTTATGTTCTCCAGGAAACCTCAGGGGAAATAAAGACTTCCTTAGCTCAGTACAATGTGTTTCTCGCCGTAAATACCACCAATTGATCCTCAAAATTGTTGAGACAGACTTCTGCCCTTGGATGAATTTTAAACGTACTGAATGGCCTGCTAGAAATTGCTGTGGTCATTGCTGTGGTCGTTGATCCTTCTGAGCACCATTCTACCCCACTTCTCTCTCTCTCTCTCTCTCTCTCTCTCTCTCTCTCACACACACACACACACACACACACACACACACACACACCCTTTACTCAATTGAGCAGTGTTCTCTGGAGCCAAATACCAAGGGTCCTCAGATAAAGGCATTGCAGTCCCTGGAGAAGATCACTTCAATTACAAAGAAAAGCACAATGTAGCTACATCTTTATTTCAAAGCAAATGCTCACAAAACGAGGAATGTCACCAAGGGTTTTCTTCTTTCACGAGACAGCCACTTTCTGTGGGCGACTTACCTTCATTTGCACACAAGGGTCTCTCACATCTTTGCTCTAGATAACCTCTTACCGTAGTCTTTCCTCTGCACAAACCGGCAGCATGCCGGCGGAGGGGGGGGGGGTGCTTTGCCCCATCACAGATCAGGAGTCCCGCATTCACCCACATGAAAGCTTCGGGCCAACAGCCTTCAGCTCACTGTATTGTGAGTAGGGAGGGTAACGGGAGCATTTGTGCTTCTGGGTCACTGCAAGGGACTTCCCTGAACCTGGACGCACTGAGGCTAAAGATCACCTGGGGACTTGGTTCCACAGCAGCTACCTGCCCAGCACACGAGAGTCTGATGCAGGTGGCCTCGGGTTTCCTGGAAGACAGAGCTTCATAAACTCTACGGTGCCTAAAAACCACGGGGCAGGGCAAAAAGACCTTTTTAAAGATGCACATTCCAACTCAGTAGGTCTGGGGTAAATCTAAACCCCACCAGGAGTTCCTAACAAGCCCTCAAGTGGCCACAGATGCCACTGGGCCACGGACTACACTTTGGGTAACATGGCTTTAAGAAACAGCTATGGAAGGTCTCACCATTCAGCATGTGGTACCCGGGCCGGGACCATCAGCGTCATCAGAGAGCTTCTTACAAAGGCAGTTTCAGGCCCCACCCCAGACCTTCTGCGTTGGAATCTACATTTTTATCAAGGTTCCCAGATGATTCTTACGTGCATTAGTTTGAGAAGCTGACATAAAAGAACTTCAAAATCAAATTCACAAAGGAGTTGTCTGTTGAAAGGCTGGGGTGGGGAGGGGCAAAAAAAAAAAGCAAAACATTTTTTTTATTCTAAGGCACATGAAACCCACAGTAAGGTAGGCCTGCAATAGAGAGGGCAGTGAAATCTAATTGTTTTAATGTTTATTTATTATTTTTGAGAGAGAGATTGAGACAGCACAAGCAGGGGAGGGGCAGAGAGGGAGGGAGGCACAGAATCCAAAGCAGGTTCCAGGCTCCGAGCTGTCAGTACAGAGCCTGATGCGGGGCTCGAACTCATCAACAAGATCAACAAGATCATGACCTGAGGTGAAGTCAGACACCTAACCCACTGAGCCACTCAGGTGCCCCAAAAAACCCGTTTTTGAAAGCAACTCTTTTTTTTTAAATTTTCTTAATGTTTATTTATTTTTGGTTTATTTATTTAATGGTTATTTATTTTTGAGAGAGACAGAGTGCAAGCAGGAGAGGGTCAGAGAGAGAGAGGGAGACACAGAATCTGAAACAGGCTCCAGGCTCTGAGCTGTCAGCGCAGAGCCCGATAAGGGATTCAAACTCATGAAACACAAGATCGTGACCTAAGCTGAAGTCAGACGCTTCACTGACTGAGCCACCCAGGCGTCCCAGAAAGCAACTTCTTAAATCCCACGCTCCCCGCCCCCCACCCCACCAAAGGAAACCACTTAGCCCAAGAGTCCCACTTAAGCTGTACCTCTCTGAACGTGAACTGCTATCAGATGCTGTCACCTTTCTCTGCTCAGCACTTCACTATGGTCATTAGGTCAGCCATCTTGGGGACCCTGCTATAATCAGTGGATCACCACTGTTCTGGGGACACGTGGTTTAAACGGTGAAGGTGGACTGATTAAAGCCGAGTGCCCTCCATCAGAAGGGGAGGTGGAGCCGCATGTTCATGCCTCTGTGGCTCCTTGTGGGATTCTGCGTCTGATGTTTAGGGAGGTCTGAAAAGGCCAGGTATTATTACTTCTACAAATCCAGCACCTACCAAAGTGTGTGACACATTAGAAAGATAATTTCAGGGCACCTGGGTGGCTCTATCGATTAAGCATCCGACTTTAGCTCTGGTTATGATCTTGCAGTTTGTGAGTTCGAGCCCCATGTCGGGCTCTGTGCTGACAGCATGGAGCCTGCTTCAGATTCTAGATCTCCTTTTCTCTCTGCCCCTCACCTGCTTGCACTCCCTATCTCTCTTTCTCTCTCTCTCAAAAGTAAATAAACATTTTAATTTTAATTAAAAAAAGGATAATTTCAACATTAGTTGAAGAGATTTATTTCAAGATGTAAAGCAGGAACTTGCTAAAAAGGAGAGGTCAAAAGAAGAGATGAAGCTATTTCCATTTCCAGAAACCAAAAGGAAAGGGGCAAACAGACTTAATTCAAAACAAAAAGAAAGAAAGAAAGAATTAAAGCACGATTTTAATTAGATTATCATGTCCCAGTGGAATCTGGGGTCACGGGGAGCACCCTAAAAGGGGTTGGAATCAGTGAGACCCTATGCACTAGCTCTTTATTTCCTCCAGTTTTGTTTTCTTGGGATTCTGTTAGGGAGAAAATGCTTGCTACAGACAATTGCTTGCGTTTGTCGATCAACAGATCAAGGAACAGTCAGAGGAGACAGGGAACAGTTAGGAAGGACTGGAGCTGGCATTGATGAATGTGGGCAGGGCTAATACAAATCCTGTGTTCAATTAGCATTTTTGTGGATCAAGCAATTTCTGAAACCTATTTTCAAGTCACAGAATATGCAGGGAAGCATCTGACTCCATTTCTGGAAGTACTTCTGATGCCTTCAATCCGTCCCACTCACGCTCAATTTTTGACCCTTCACCATGCCAACCTTAACATCCGCCTTCTGGCCTACTTGCTTCTTGGCAGTGTTAGGGCTTAAAGTGTTAGTAATAACAGTCAGCCCTTAGTTGAGGCTCCTTACAGAGTAGCAGGCACTGCACATGGCTTATTAAATTCCCACAACAACGTGTTGTTTACAAATGAAATAACGAAAGCTCAGAGAGGTAAGGAAACTTGCCCAAGGTCACACAGCTAGTAACAAAGGTTGTAGAATCCCAACCAATGTCTGTCCAAAATCCATGCTCCCCAGACTAAATCATTCTGTCCCTTCTGCTCCCTCACTTCAGTCTTGCCTTTCCAGCCACGATGGCTGGGAAGCTCTAACTCGCTAGACGCACTCTGGAGTAAGAACCTAAGGCTTTCATTCTGATCTCATTAATCGGACATCTGATCTCGCCACTGGCCTTCCTGCCTCTTGCAGGGACGCTCCCACACTTGATGGCCACAGCTTCAGTGCCTTTAAAAAAAATTTTTTTTTAATGTTTATTTATTTTTGAGAGAGAGAAAGAGTACGAAGAGCGGGGGAGGGACAGAGAGAGAGACAGAATCCAAAGCAGGCTCCAGGCTCTGAGTTGCCAGCTCAGAGCCCAATGCAGGGCTCGAACCCATGAACCGCGAGATCGTGACCTGAACTGAAGTCAAGATGCTTAACCAACTGAGCCACCCAGGTGCCCCTGTGTGCTTTTTTATATTAATTTTTTCTGGGAGGTTTTGAACGGTTTCTGCATTCCAAAATATCTATACTGGGGCTCAGGAATCACAGTCAAGCCCTTTGCTGACATTCTTTTATGTTCAGAAACATCAGAGCATGCCCCAAAGGGTGGCCACAAGCACGTCTATAAAAGACACTTCCACATGGGTCTATTTTGTTGAAGCACCACATTTTCTCTGGTCCATCATAGGTGTCTATTACTAATTCAAATACCCTTGAGCCATTTTGTCAAAACAATGACTAATAGTATATTTATTCAAGTATAAACCAGTCTGTTGCAAGGTATAGACGCAAACCCTGAATAGAGAGAGCCACGGGGAAGGTTGTGTTAGAGCAGATGTATTTCCAAAGGATGCCACACTTGTTCAGATGAAGTCCCCAGTGCAATACTGTTTTCTTACACGGCACGGTCACAAAGGAGGAAAGCTTCTGACTGGAAGCCAGCCGAAGAACAACTTGCCAAGCAAAACACTGAGGATCCAATGCCAACATCGCCAGCTAATTCTTCTCGAGGAAGGAGGAGAGCCTCCCTGTGATGAATGAATATTTTGACTTGGTGATTAATCACAATTATCCCGGAAGGCCTACTCATGTGTTTTCTCTCACAGGGTCGTCGAACACCCTCCTCGCTGCCACCGTCTACAAAAGGGGCCCTTTTAATTGCTTTAATTGAGAAAAGACCGGGAAATGGAGCCAAATCTCCGGATGAGACATCTCTAATAATAGTTCCTCCGCAAAAGAAACCTGTAATCTTCCAGTCGTCTTTTAGTGTTGTGTGAAAGGGGCGGAGCTTTCCCCCCAAGTCTTCGCGCTGAATGGTCTGTAGACTCCTCGCCAGGCACTCACTCCCTGAGCACTCTCACGAGATTTCCGCACATTTTCTCAACCTAACTGCCCAATGGTAAGTCCCTTCTGAAAGAAGAGTTTACTAAGTCCATCGATTCTCTTTTGGCAGGCTGACAACTCTTGGATTTGAATGGATTAAACACCGGGAAGGTTTCCTATGCCAATTCAGAGGACATTCCCCCCAGATTCGGAAAGCTTTTCTTAAAAACTCCCGGGAAAAGAAACGATGCGGGGAGGGGGGAGGAAAGAAGGGTTGGTGAGAAAGAGAAAGTACACCACGTAGAATACATGTTTCCCAAACCAAAAGGACAAAACAATTCGGCTAACGTATATTAACCTTTATTCTGTGACAGAGACATAAATCATTTTGTGAGTTCATATGACCTGTACAAAAGACAAAATCAGATATTGCACTAAGTTCAGATATGGGATATTTGGATTTAATGTTAGCTAAACAGATAAATATATACAATTCAAGGAATTAAGGCAAAACCAGATGATACTTTCAAACACAACAGAAGGCTTGAAAAATAGGTATAATTAAAAACAAGGGTAGCCCATCTCCAGTTAATAAAGTGGTCATGTCTCAGGGGGAAAAAAAATCCCTTAGGTTTTTAATAAAGTGGTTATTATCAATCATGTTAATTCAAGCTGAGCAAGAAAGTCTAAGATTTCCCGCGGAGGAGGGCGGTTGGGTGGAGGTTTTTGGGGGCTGAGCACTTAGAACTCGGGAAAGCAACTTTTTTTTTCCTTGTCCGATTTATGATCTATTCTTCCTATTAGAAAATATAATTTGGAAAATAGGACTCTTTCACATATATAATTAAAATACAACTATGAAGCATTCATTTTTGTTAAGGGAAGTCATGTTGGTGATCTCACAGGGTAAATGTGCGGGCAAGCCATTCATTACCCTATTTGTAGAGAAGAAACAGAGCCAGTCACTGAAAAAACAATTCCCAGTTACCTTAAGAGAACAAAACAGACGGATTCCAAAGGAATAAAAACAAGTGTGTAATCAATATATCAGCACGGCATACAATTCTTTGGCACTATCACACTAACCGTCGATTGAAGTCGGAACTCGAGAGTTTTCTAATTCTTAAGCCCCGGTCGCCAGTCTTTTAAAAACAAATAAAGAAAATTCCACGTCTGCTACGAACTCAGTGATTCCGGGAAATTAAACTCAGAATAAACCTTGCAGACGGCTTTTAAACTGTTACACTTGAGCACAGATAGGTATTGTCTGCTGTGAGCGCCCATCCAAGTATTACTGACACACACACACACGAAAATAATCTGTGAGACTGCGTATGGGTTCGGATGGGCCTAGAATCCGTAAAGAGAATCCATATTCACCCAGGAGAAACTGATAAAAGACATCAATCCATTGATGAGAAAACGATCTTCCAATAACTCAGGGGTGGGCCACCCCTCCCCTGGGTCAATATCGCACAGAGATCAATCCTATAGGGGAAACACCAGAAAGCCAGAAAACGTGGAATACTGCCAGCCTCCAACCAAGTTACCTTTCTCCAGTTTTAGGTAAACTTTATCCTCCTTATCCAGGTAGAGGAGCACGCCGTTAGTGGCAGCTTCACGGGTAACATCTTTGTCCCCCGCAAAGGCAGAGATTACTGGCTTTCCATTTAACATCAGGTTAACCTACGAGAAGGAGAAAGGAAAAAATTCACTGAAAACATCTGCTGGGGCTAATGAATAATGCCGAAGGGGACAGACCTGGTAAAGTATCTGATGCTTGGTAAATTCATCCTGGCTGTGGTGGCTACATACCACTGAGCTGATTTTTTTTTATTCTTAAAATAACTTTTCTTTTAATTTCTCCCATAGAAATTTCCTGAGAGGCCTACGAAGGTATACCACCCGTGGAGAGAAACCTAGCCTTGGGTCAACCGGCCCCCCTTCAACACATGACTTCAGCTTGTGGTCTTATTATTTACTTGTCGTATTCAATATCAACCTTCTGGCAGTGAAGCGAGCCTGAGGCTTCCCAGTATATTAGTAAAAAGAAGACCGGTGTCCTTTGCTCTGAGGAACCCAGATACAGCAAGATTCTGCCAGGGCTCTCTCAGGTTACTAGTCAGCTGCAACAAGGACAGTGCTGAAGATCATTTGAAATTATGGAATGTGGGGGGGGGAGGGGTTACAGTTTCTTTTTCTGTTTTCCCTGATAATGTGTATTAAAAATTAGCGATCGGGGAGCCCGGCTGGCTCAGCTGGCTAAGCGTCTGACTCTTGATTTTAGCTCAGGTCATGATCTCATGGATCATGAGCTCGAGCCACCTGCTTGGGGTCACCCAGGTGGCTCAGTCGAGTTAAGCATCTGAGTCCTGATTTCACTTCAGGTCATGATCTCACAGCTTGTGAGTTCAAGTCCTGCGTTGGGCTCTGCACTGACAGCAGAGAGACTGCTTGGGATTCTCTCCCTCCTTCTCTCTGCCCCCCTTCTGCTCGCCCTTACTCTCTGTCTCTCAAAGTAAATAAATAAACATTAAGAAAAATAGTGATCACCACTACCACTGAAGATTTTAATGATGGCTAATTAGAGAATCAATAATTCATAAACTAATAATTATTAACAAATAGTAAACTCAAAACATATTCACTTTTCTTCCCACTACAATTTTGACTATACTGTGTTAAATAGTACATACATTTCTAAATATTGAGGCTTGGGGAAAGCTTTTCCATGCTAGTAAATCTGTTTACTAAATATTCATTCCTTTTGTGTTAAAAAAAAAAATCTGAGGATGATAAATGCATCCATTCTCTAGGATATGTAAAGGATATGTAAAAGTAGTAGAAGAATTTGTAATCTATCATTCATGTGGAGACAGTACACAACACAAACCTTGAGTATAAGATGAAAAGAGTAGAATTCTTGGTGCTATTGGATGTTAGCATATTTGGATATTATAGGAACTAGCTTTTGCATGCAAGGTCGAACCTATATCCTGAGAAAGCACAACACAAAATATATCGCTAACTGTGGAAATGAACTTTGTAAGAACTCCCTAGCATCAGAGTAACTGAGGATAAACTACTTAAAACACAGGCAGAGAACACCCTTTGTAAAAAGTATATTGAGTAGTTTGCTGCTTCATAGATTTGTTCTCAACGGTTAACTGTATCTCATTCAGTTTAACAATGAAAGCAAATTTGCTTCATGTAATATATACTTGTAAAGCTCTGCTAGTCTTACAACTTTCTTCAGATTCATTTTTGCATGTGCATTTACTGAAGTTCAGATCATTTTGGCACATGCGTTAACTGAAGTCAGGATCTTATAAAGTGATTTGTGTCACTGAGTTTTTACGAAGCCACTTTTTTTTTTTAAACGATTGGTTGTTATGAAGGTAATAAATTCAGTTGTTTATTTTTCTTTAGGTTTCTGTCATAGCCTTAATGGACTCTATAAAGAAGAAAACCGGAAATTAATTGTTTTACAAATAATCTATAAAGATGGTTGCTTATTTTTACAATGAAAACACACCTCTGGATACACGCGGAAATACACAGCCACTGCCAATAAACACTGGTGTCTGGGGGCAGGGAGGGAACATGTCAAAACACATACCTGGATTGTTTGGCTCTGGTAGACTTTAATTACATGAAAGCTGAAACTGTAAATTCCTTTTCTTGGTGCTACAAAGACAGACTCCAGGGTGAAAAAATTACCCACATTTACTAGGATCTACAAATAAAAAATAATGAAGAACAGTAAATTATTACAATATTCTCTTCTGTAACTAAAATAAGTTTCCTTCCTTCCTTCCTCCCTCCCTGTTTCTCCCTCTTCCTCTCTCTCTTCTTCTTTATCTCTTTCACAAGTAGCTTAAGAAACCATAGAGAATAAAACACTGGGTTCTACTCCTTTCCTCTTTAGTGACTTGGAAAATAGATTTGTATAATGGAAGGCTTTTCTGTCTTTTCAGAGGTATAGGGGGAAAAAAGAGTAACTGCTTTGCATTCATGCCTCAATTTCCAGCGAGGCCTGAAGACTCTGGAAACATCTAGGTAACATGGGAGGGCTTATAAATATTAGCTTTACCTTGAGAGTCAGAGAAAAGGCATCTGCCCTGTATTTATATTCCCATCCTCTACAAGCCTTTGCAATGTCCAGAGATGACGTTTCCGGACAGCCAATCGGCATCCATGGGCTCTCTGCAGTCATTCCTGGACACCTCACACAGAGACCTGGGCCCTCCCTCCACCACGTGACATAATCCATGACACCGAATAGTGCACAGAGTGATCTGAACGCCTGGCCCTCCCCTGAGCCTCCACCAAACCTCTCCTAAGATCCATGGCCATTTTTTCATTCCTGTGCCATCTAGGCCTTAATTAGAATATTTTGGCAATGACTCAGCCTTTGCAGGCTGCCAAAAAGTGGAGCATGAATAAAGACAGGCTGTAAAATAGGTGGCCTTCTCTTCCTGCCAGTGTTACCCATTATCCTCTTATCAATCACCTGCTCTCTGTTTAAACTTCAAGGGTTGAAAATGAAAAGTAAAACAAGGCACTGTTTCCTAAGAAAGCAACAATGCACTTTGTATTCCAAGACACGCAGCCTGTTTCTCTTGGTTATGGAATGAACTCTGAATCTCAAGAAGTGACCTCTCGAACCAAATTTTGCAAACGTCACATAAGGAATTCCCTTCCTAGGGGAAAGAGAGTGAGAACGTTTGGGGCTGGGAACTTGTAAAATAACTGGAGTTTAATCTAATTCTCTCCAGGAAATAAATCTATAACTGACATCCCCCAAAATCAGATGTCCCTATAAGGGTACACTTCTACCGCATCAATGGCAACCTGCAACACTATATTCCTGCCGATATTAAACCTTTTGCCTAACTCCTTAAAATATACTATCACTTCTAAGCAATGCGCCAGAATACAGTAGCAGGTCAAGCAGGCGTGCCAGGCTCAACCCTTGGCTTAAAATACATGCATGTGTATAATTTTATTCTGAGATTTCACTTTCTTCCAAGTAACCATCAGATTTCCTCCTCTGACCTGATCATCAATGAGCTTTCAATAAGCAATCGCCAGCTGTACGATGCTCCCCAACAGAGATGTGACAAGGACTTTTTTTTCAAGCACATTTAAAATAATTTGAGGTACTTAGTGGGGACTTCCTGAATCAGAGACAAGTAGCATAATTCATTAGCAATAATGGAAATGGCTGATTAGTGTTGACTACACATAAGGCTGGATGTTGACTCTACGCTGTAATTAGAGCATCCAGGCACATAGAGATTCATAACTAAATATGTCTTGTGGTCTCTAAGATGCATGGCTCTCCAAACAGAAGAACAAACCATTCCCCTCTTTCTAATTGACAGAAAGGTCACGGAAAAGAATGTACCGTTCAATGCACTGTACGATGCATTGTCCACAATCGTCCAGCATTTAATTAAATGCATTGAAATAGAACCCAGGGCTGTGCTAGACTTTATTTCCATCGAGATGGAAAATACTGCACCAAAACCCCAAAGGGGCTGCTTAATTCTTTAAAAATTATGGCTATCTGAGCATAAGCCCTAGAGAAGCATTCTCTGTCTGGCCAGCTCGAGAGTGCATTACTTAGGAACAATTAAGTAAGGAATGGAAATGTCACCTCATCCCTTCCCAGACACACGCTGCAGTACCACTTAACCTGTGTTCCTACACATGTGACTTTGCATACAACTGTGAACTAAACAAGTGCCTCTGGTACTAAAAACGCTCCGGGTGCTGTTAAGGTTGAAATTACAACCCCAGAGTCAGTTTTCAGTTTTAGGACGCCTTGCGAAACCGAAGCTGATGCCCTGGGGTTTCTCATCAGCCAAACCCCAGAGCTCCCAGTCCCTAAACAGAAGCCACAGATTTCATCAGTCCCCCCACCCCCCACCCCTGCCCTCAACCCCAAAGTCTCTTTCCCTGGGAATTTGCAATTCTCCAAAAAAGACAGGAGCAGGGGCAGGGAGCAGAGGGTTCCCAGCGCTTCCCAATGGGAGTTCCCACAACCACCCTTCTTTTCCCTCCACAACTTTTCTCCAAGTACCACGGGAAGGCTTTCGGCTGCAGCGGCGCCTGCCCGTATGTGGGGATCCTGACGGCAGGAAGGTGGACGAGATCTGACCCACACCAGCGCTGCCCACCCTCTCCAGCCACGTGCGAGATCCCTGCAGAGAATGTGGACCCGCAAAGCCCTTTTGGGGGAGAAGCTTCTTCAGCTGCGGGGAAACCAATCATTTATCTGGAGACCGTGAGGCTACCACGGAGGCACCTGCAGAGGCATCTGGCCGGGGGGGTGGGAGGGAGGCACGGTCTGGCCAAGAGACTGCGGGGTCCAGGGACCAGACTCCCGGCAGCTCCTATGGACCTGTTGCTGTGAAACCCGTCCTGAGCTCGCTCGCTCTCTCTCGTCGCTGGGCTCTGCGCTGCCAGCCTCTGTCCCGCTGTCCCAGCCGCCTGCTCCTGAGGCCGGGAGGGAACGCGGGCGGGGGCGGTGGTGGGAGAGACAGAAGTTTCAGACCCAGGCATATTTGGGAAGGCGAGTGCCGAAATGATCTCCCACATCCCAGTCACATCAACTTGAGCCTGAGCAGGTAGCCCCGGTCTGGGCTGCTGGGAGACCGCCGCCGCCCACCCCCCCCCCGCCGACATGCATACGCACACCCCGGTACCCTGTGTCCCTCGGGGCCTGACCTGATCGAAGTAAATGATGCGAGTCTTGTTGCTCATCTCGGACGGCTCATGGTTGGTGCTCCGCACCGCCGAGAAGGCGACCTTGGAGTTGGCCGCCCGGACCGAGATGCCCAGAGGGGAGGAAGAGGAGCCCTTGGAGTCCGTGGCCGGGTTCGAGTCGCACACGACCAGACACTTGCCCTCCAGCACGATAGGCTCCGTGTCGTTCTGTGCCAGGACGGGCAGCCCGGGCAGGGTGAGGGCCAGCAGCACGGCCGGCACCACGGACAGCGCCCGGCTCGCGGAGCCCATGGTGAGCGGCGAGCGCGAGCCGCAGGCAGCCGGCGCTCCTGCTTCCCCGGGACCCCGGCGCCCGCTCGGGAGGGCGCCCGCCGCTGGAATCGGAGCTGCGGGCGCGGCGGCGGCGGCGCGCACACTTCCCCCGATTCTGTGGTTTGAAGTCAAAGTCTCCGCTCGCGCTCTCTCGCTGGCTCTGTTACCTTTGTCCTTTAAGGAGCTCATGCAGAACCCCCTACCCCACCCTCCTCCGCGCGAGAATCAGCCCTGCCCGGGGCCCCTGCACCCGCCCCGGCTCCTGGGCATCTAAAAGTCACCAAACCCCCACATTCAACACCTCAAAGAGGAAAACGGTAACCAATTCTCTCCCCAAACCCAAGCACCCCCAGGTGGACGACGGAGAAGTAAAAACAAAGGAGGCTCCAAAACCAAACAAGCCTGGGGTCGGCGGGTGCCGAGCGATGCGGAGGTCGGTCCTGGACGCGGCGCGCGCGCGCTTGCGGCAGGGACGGATTACAGAGGCCGAAGGTGTTTCCCGGACGGAGAAGAACGCGAGGCTGAGATCATGGCCGGGACTCTAGCGATTCCCACTTTCGCCTGCACACAAATTCCCCGCACCTCGGCGCCTCTCGGCCATCGGCAGGTAGGCGGCAGCCAACGGGGTCCCGGGCGCGGAAAGCACGGATTCGCGGGCTCAGTTCCCGGGCGCAGGGCGCAGGGCGGCGGGGTCCTCTCCCAGCCGCTGCGCGCCCGGAGCCCCTGCGCACAACTTTGTCTGTCCTCGCGCAGCCTGGAGGGCGCCGGGCGGGCGCACGCGCGCTATTTATAGGAGCACGGCGTCCGGCCGGGTCGGCCTCCAGCTCACCCCGTGGGCTCCCGGGAAAGGGGGAGAAGGAGTCGGGCGACCCCAGCGAGCGGCTCCCGCCCGGCGCCCGCCGCTGCAGTCTGCCAAGGTCCGAGGCCCCCCAGCCGGGGGAGCGCGCGGCGCGGAGAGTGTGTGCCCGGAGAGAGGCGCGCACAGCCCCCGCGCCCGCCCGGCTCCGCGCCTGCTCGCCCCTCCTCGGTCTGGGCGGGCGGAGGGGGCTGCGGCTCTCCTCGCCCCTCCCCGGTGCGGGACTCCGCCGCCGAGCGCTCTCCGAGCCCAGCGCGGGGCTGCCGGCCCCGGGCTGTGCAGCCGGGCGGGCGGCGGCGCGCTGCCGGGGCCCCGCCGGCGTCCCGACCGCGGCTGGCCCGGCCCCGGCCCCAACGAGCCCGGGCGCCGCGAGAGCCCTTGGGGAGCCTCGGGGCGGACCTCAGCCGGAGGGGGGCGCCGGGAGGAGGTGCCCGGTGCCCGGTGCCTTCCGCTCCAAGAAGAGAAGCCTCAGAAGCCGCAGGGGCGCGCGCCTTCCCACCCCACGGCGAACCCACCCCCCAGGCCTGGCCAGAGAAAAGTGTGAAGGAGTGAACAGGGCGCGAAGTCCTCCGACACCGTATCCCCACAAACAGGCCAACTCCGCTGCGGAGAACACAACTGCCTTTCTCCCCTCCTGGTGTGCCGCCCTCCCGCCGCCCCCCTGCCGCCTTGGCCTCCGATTGGCAAGATTCATCTTCCTCTTCTGCAGCCACCGCTGGGGAAGAAGGGCTTGCCTTGGTCTGGCTGTGAGAACTTGGCCAAGTCACTCACCCTGAGAGGGCAGGGCCCTACGAGGGAAGGTCCTGTCACCCCTACAGCTCTAAGGAGCTTCGGGGTCATATCAACGCTCCCTCCCCAAATTCCTCTTAGACTTCCAGCTGACAAAGGACGGGCACCGCATCCTTTATCAAAACAGCATCCCCATCAGCCATTCCTAATTACTAATTGAAGGGGTGTTCGCCGAACAATGTCCCCCAGAGAGATGACTCCCGACTGCCTTCCTGAATGAGGCACATCCTCTGCATGGACTCGAGCCCCTCCCACAGCGGAAGCCAGACCTGTATCTGCAGCCCAGTGTCAGCAGAAGGTCCTTCAGAGGCCTAAGGCTGGGCCATAAGCACCACACCGCACTTCCAGTTGTTAACACGGGAAATACTTCCACTGGCTGGTATTTCCTTGGCCCCCGCCTCCCTATAATCTTGCAGCTAAAGAGCCACCATCTCCCCAGGCACTGGTGCCCACCCTCAGCCTAGCATGGCTTGCCACATAAACCCTTGCTACACTGGGTAACTCTCCTCAGACTCTTAGCACGGTCAGCCTGGACAGCAGCTGCAACGGCCTCTCATTTGATGCTGTCTTTTGAGACGAGAGGTGGGATCCAAGTTCTGGCTCCTCTCTCTCTCTAGTAGAGGTAGGCACCCCGCCTTCCCGTTCCAGGGCGTCTGCTTAGCGACTGACTGGGCCCCGGGCTGTTCAATTCCAGGCTGGAAAGGGTTTGAGGAGAAAAGGTCCGCTGGTGACAGAAGTGTTAAATCCTCAATAAGGCATCTTCCCCACCAACCCCAATACCCTCCCTGCGTCGTCTTCTCTGGGCATCTTCCTTCCTGCAAGAACTCAGATTTAAAGAAACTTTTCTCCTTGCGCTTCTTTTCCTCACCAGAGGTATTTATTTCACAGCCGCCACGTCTAGCAGATTGACCGCAGCAAGGACTCCGCTGATTATGGAATGACTAGATGCTTCCAAATAGAATAGAATTGTTCTTCATTCACCTGATAGTATAAACTGGGGTAAAGGAATCTCTCAGGAAAATTCAAATTCAAAGCCTCATAAGTAACTAGAGATGAAAATCTTGGCTCCCTATAAGATATCCCACTTTTCAGGATGTTGTGAAGATGAGGAGCCCCACATTTTCTGAGGACTCCTACTAAGAGAAATGATCTGACATTGTGAGTCACGGTGTCCTCCCCCCACAGCTGACTGAACAGGGGCAGCCTGTGGCTTCTACCTCTATCAATCCATTTGATACCAGAAGCCCATGACTTGTACATCCTAAGTGAGCGCTTAAGTTGGGGCTACCAGATTTTCTCTCTTTGGGATCTGATGAGACACTGAAATGGCTTCCAGTAAGCACTGGGTCCTGCAGAAGAGAGGTCTGTAATCTCCTGACCTGGCCCCGGGAAGAGCCACAGTCAGGGGGACACAGAGATGGAGCATGCTGGAAGAAAGAGAAGGACTGACCATACTTCTAGACAAAAGCCAGTGTTGGAGACCATGCACTTCTGAGAGTTGGGGGGGGGGGGGGGGGGGGCGGGGGGAGGGCGCGGGACAGGGGAATGGGCAGGGACTGATTCCTACTCACAACAAGGCCAGCCATACTCCCCTCTAACTCTGGGTTCCTGAAAAACTTCCTGTGTCCTTCCGGTAAAACCCATTTCACTTGAGCTCATTTTAGTAACCTGCTCCTGTTCCTCGCTGTCCTGAATCTTCATTAGAACAAAATCCCAGATATCAGACCACATGCGGCCATGCATCTCCTGCAGAAAGACAACAATCCAACCCCCTGCCCGTGGGAAATGTCCTAACATTTGGGGAAGGGAAGCATCACCTACTTCCCACCCTCGCCTCCAGCCCCAGCATCCCCAGGAGAAAAGAAACAGGACCAAGTCTGAATTCAGCCACCGCACAGATCTGTTTCTTTTCCTTTTTTTTTTTTTTCAGTTGAAAATGGACCATTTGAAAACCTAGTTCTGACTCAAATGTTTCCTTGGTCTCTGAGATTCCCAGATTACCCTTGATGCCCAGGAATTTTGTTCAGAGACTTTTAATGATTTCATTTCTCTGCAGTTGGGCTAAACTTGATGTAGATTAGTAAAGTATGTTAGAATCTGAACTGGTCTCGCATAGGAAAGACTACTCCTGAGGTCAGCAAATTCCATGACTGATTGTCTGACCTTCCCTTAGAGAAACCAAGTTCCAAACAAGCCCAGGATAGTAAGGATCATGAGCGATTTTCAGTTTCTGAAGAAAATGTCTTGAAGAAGGCAAAGATAGACACACGGTATTGACCACAAAGGACCTCACCTGAAAAATAACCCCATGGTTGAATGCAAGAAGACTCTGTGCTTCAGCACCCCAGGTCAGCCATGCCAAAGGTGGAAAATTTGAGAGCGAGCGAGCGAGCAGTGGAAGAGACTCACATCATCACCAGACTACAGTCCACTGGGATACTGAATTACCCTTTGCTCTCTTCAGTGATAGTGACCAGGTCAAGCCAACACTATTCCTCAAGGGAGAATAAGGAGCTTATGGATAAAAAGGCTCTGTGAACAACCTACCCTGTGTGAACCCTGAAAGTTTCAGAGCAGCGTTGAGTAAACCCTCAGGGCTCTCTCTGGAGACACGGAGACTATTGACTTGCTGTGTATGAAGAGGGTACTGTTGGGGGAAAGTGGGTGGATGATGTAAAAACCATTTCTAATTGATGTTATGATTTAAAAATTGCTCGAGACACTTCACCTAGGTAGTCCCCTCCAAGTGCCACATTGGACAAGGTCCATGTCTAAGGTGGCAACAAGCCAGCAGGCTTCTGGGCTACAGGTGCACACAGATTCCAGTGCCTCTCTCTGGCCTTTCTGTAATACCCTGTACTTCTATCATTCACTGTATCTTTCACATTTTTCTGAAGTTGTTGGTTTATGTGTTGTGTTTTCCATGCATGACCAACACCTCAGGAGCCCAGGAGTTAGCAGAGAGCCAGTAAGCGGGGAAAAAAATTAAAAGTGTATTGAACAAGCAACATATCATTGCTCTTATTTCTCAGAGAAGAAATAATACGCCACTTATTCCCTATGATACAAGTATGATAGGAAAAGTAAAAGTCTTTCCAAAAGTTCGGGGGGTGGAGGAGGGCTTGACATGTTTAGTCCACCTGTAACTACCAAGAATGGAAAGCCAATGAAGCACAAAGGGGATTTACGGGAAGGACCCTATGTCACAGAGTCCAAGGGCAGAAATGAGCCTAGGGAATGAAATGGAGCCTTGTAGATTACCCAAAACATTGCCCACCTGCCTCTCTCTCTTCCTTCCTCTCCTTCTCCCCCATTCCCTCCCCCAACCTCCCTGCTCTCCCCATTTCCTCTCCATCTCTCCATCCATCTTTCTCTCCCTCTCCTCTGCACATGTGTGTCACTCTCTTGCTCACTGCCATCTAGCTTCCTCCGGAGCCTACATGATGTATGATGGCAACAGACCCTCCCAACTTTACACACCACAGATCCGTCCACCCAGAGGACACCCCTGAATCCCTGGGAAGAGCCTCACTGCCCCCTGTCTGATACCAAATGCCCACCCCTTGGCCAGGGAAGTAGAATCTGAGCACACACGACTGATTCCCTGCAAGCAGGTGTGATGCCAGAGCAGGGTCAAGGGGTGAGGACCATTCCTACAAGAGTGTTACAAGCAGTAGGTGGTGGTGTGGGAAGGAAAAGATACGGATTCCCTGTATTGTGCGATTCCACGTTAACGATCTGTAAGTCCCCACACATACAGATATGTTTGAATAAGCAGAGGGGGAAAAAAACAACGTGAAAAGCTAGACAGCAAACTATCAGCTTTAGAGGAACGACAGAAGGAAAGAAACCCCTATTAATGCAGCTAAGACATTTATTACCAGAATAACCGCAACCATATAGGGTATCGTGGTTCACGTTTAAAATATTTCTTTCTAATCTTTTACATTTAATTAAAGTTTGGAGAGAAAAGAACTGATGTTCTTTCTCATATGCAGCATTGGCTGAACAGCAACTTTCTTTATTTTGTTATATTGATCCAACTCTAAGAAATCATTCATTGCATGTCTAGGAAGATGCCCAGATGTAGAAAGCCTCACAGCGTACATTTAAGGGGAAAAAAATTGCATCGCAACTAGTAAAGCTCTGATCACATTTTGGATTCAACTGGGCTCTTTATAGAACATGTAGGGAAAGCCCCAGCTCAACGCATGATTTGTACGTGGCCACTTGTCCGTGTCTGCTGCATACATAGGATGGTCTGAATGTAGAGTCTAAAGCAATGGGTCCCATTTGTAAGAATCTTCTGGGAGGCTCATTATCAAGGCAGACTCTCCATCCCTGTGCCGAGATGATGGTTTTGCCCATGACCTGGGGAATATGTTTATTAACTAGCACCCAGGGGACTGTGAGGCAGATGGTACTTTGACCGTGTAGACGCTGCTGATGGGGTACATCCACCTGGGGTCCATCTGCAGTCAAGCTTATTAGCCTTTCAGGAGAAAACAGGGTATTTAGAATCATTTCTGTCTCCTACTAGCTTGACGTCCATGGGGGAAGTTAGAAACCTTCTTTTAGCCAGGAAAATGGCAGTCATTAAAAATAATGTCCAGCTCACAGCTCTCTTTGGAGACGAAACAGGGAAACGTACGCGGGGCACCTAGCACAGTATTGGGAACCCAGGAGGTATTTCATTACATGTAGTGATTATTACCACGAATTTACGGAATCTATTAATGACTAATGGGGAGAGAAACACCTTAGCACTCTGGACCAAGGCCCATCATTGGACACAAGTCAACCCCACAGACACTGCGACGGGGAAGAATACAGCAAGCCCGGCATGTGAAGGAGACTCAAGGCTCAGACACCCCGTGCAGAGAGAGCAGTCGCAGCCACATGTTCAGGGCAGGCACCGCCAGAGGATAAGCAGCCGAGTGTTACAGCCATGAGACAGCACCACATGGCTACACCTCTTGTGTGACCCTAAGGCACCAGGCAGGTTTGCGAGTTCCCTGCAAGGGATAAAGAGCTCGATTTGCCTTTTATTTCTTTCTGCCTCGTTCTCTCAATCATTGGGTCTCATCACTCGAAGTATCTGAGAGAAGCAGTTAGCAGACACAGATGCTCCAGAGGGAAAATTGTACAGAAAGTCAAGGACAGCTGGCCCGAAACAGTCGTCGCAGCGCGGAAGGAATCAGAAAGACACTGCACTTGTCAAATACCCGGTGTCCTTAGAGCCAGACAGAGGGACCGTAAGGAGCAGGCAGTCCAAGCATTTACTTAGCAAGTGAGAGGGTCCTAGACACTCGACCTGCCCTGAGTTTAAGAGTGTGACCTTCTCTCAAGGGGGTAAGAGCAAGAGTTTCATTCCAAAAGGCGACTGTCTTCACCAGGAGCGCCTGCTGGGGAGAGTGTGAGGCGGGACACACGGGTCTCCAGAGGCAGCCGCCTCTGATATGAGCGCCCTGCACCACACAGCGGGATACTAGTGTTTATGGAGAAGTGTTTTCCCCCAACACGGCCACTAAGAGCCACCCAATCCTGTTATTTGATGCTCAGCTGAAGGGACAGCAACCATTTCTACTCTGAAGGAAAAGCAGGCTGTGTCGGCTCCCTCGGAGCTGGGGCGCAGACACCAAGGAGGGAAATACAAGGGTTCTCAAGCGGACGCTGGACTCTGAGCAGTCTCTCCCTTGTGCGCCAACTTTAGAATCTACTCCTTGGATATAATGCGACTCCTTTGTTTTGTTTTGTTTTGTCTTTTGGGGGGGGGGGGAATGTCAATTGCTGATAAGGCCTCCCAATTAACTGGGGGATAGATCTTACTGCCCCCATTTCACAGATAGGGAAATAGAGGGTCTATGTGGCTGCTGCCAGACGTGCTCTGCTAGAGTAAATGACTGGGCTGGACTTGATCGCAGGACACCTGTCTTCACGCCCACAATTCCTTCTCCTCCACCACAGGAGACAGGTGTAAACAAAAATGCAAGGGGGATGGGACCTCGGGGTGGCTCAGTTGGTTAAGGGTCTGACTTCAGCTCAGGTCATGGTCTCCTGGTTTGTGAGCTTGAGCCTCGCGTTGAGCTCTGTGCAGTCAGCACAGAGTCTGCTCTGGAGCCTCTATCCCCCCTCTCTGCCCCTCCACTGCTTGCACTTTCTCCCTCTTTCTTAAAAATTAAAATAAACCTTTTTTTAAAATCCAAGGTGGGGGGATGCTGGGTGGCTCAGCAGGTTAAGCACCAGACTTAAGCTGAAGTCATGATCTCATGGTTTGTAGGTTCAAGCCCCACGACAGGCTCTGTGCTGACAGCTCAGAGCCTGGAGCCTGTTTCGGATTCCGCGTCTCCCTCTCTCTCTGCCCCTCCCCTGCTCACACTCTGTTTATCAGTCTGTCGTTCTGTCTCTTTCTCTCAAAAATAAACATTAAAAAAAATTTTTTTTAATGCAAGGGGATTCCAGTAGGTTCAGAGCCATTTTTTGTCCGTTGCATGACACTAAATTCAGAAGAGAAGTTGCTTGTGTTCCTAGAATTATTAGTATCAGTAGAGGGCATGTGGGAGTGAAACTTACAGCAGAGGAAGGAGATAGGCTGCAAACCACAGAATGTTTAATAAAAGCTACTGACCATGAAACCAAGGTGGGGGCACATATATGTAGATGTACACACGTGCACACACACACATTAATACATACTGAATATTTTGTACATAAGTAGTTAGAAATCATCTAACTTTCTCATCTCTATGACTTTCTCATAGCTTTAGGTGCTTCCCCTTTAGAGTACTTACCACAATGGCAGTTTACATTCATTGGTCTTATTACGTGGCTCAGAGTATCACACACTCCCCTACCACACCAGAGGTGCCACGAAGGCAGAGGTGGGCTGGCTTTCACTTCTCATAATCCATGTCCCAGAATAGTTCCTGGCACACAGCACTGGTGTGTTAGACGGTCGGTGGAGTTCACGGATAAAGATTGTAACCTCGGCTACCTTCTCTGAGTGGACTGCCAATTATAACCCTAGTGAGCTGCAAAAACTAACTTCTGTTTTCCCGCTAATTATCACTAATTATTGATGCTGCATAAGGGAGCCCCCCTTCCACACTTGGAATGGAATACAGTTCTGGAGAAAGTGCTGTGGAGTTGCCCTCCTTTCCTGGACACCCCCGTTTCCACGGCTGTCCCTTGATTTCTACTCCTCCAGCTGGGCTAGGAGTATCTTCCTTCTGGCCACGCTGCCAGCTCAGCCTCTTTATCTGTCAGGGGGCTGTGAGGGGGCCTCCTCTGCGAGGTTGTGGGCGCAGGGAAGCAAAATCTCCCCTGCTCGGTCCTTTGCCTGCTAATTGGGTACCTGTGGGGTTCCAGGAACAAGCCCAGGGCAATGGGCTATGGCTTCTGAATCCGCTGGCTCCTGGCTATTTCAGCTGGCTGTGAGCAACCTAAATGACAAACAGTATACCAAGTAACTTGACTTTCTTGGCCATCTGTCTGTTGGCTAAATAACCACCTCTTGGATAGACCAACTCATCACTCAGGCAGCTGGTGTTTTGGCGATTGACTGAGCTGGGTCCAATATTTCCTGACCACAAAAAAAAAATGAATTTTGCAGAGCTTTACATGGGCTTTGTAGAGTCTTTATAAAGCAAAAATAGATAAGAAAAGCCAAATGAGTGAGGAAATAGATGGGCTGTGCTTTAGAGCAAAGCTTTCTAAGGCATGAGTCACTTTAAATTCTTCCCCTTTTGTGGCTGTATTTTATTCTCTCCCCCTTTGCCTTCCCACATTTCCTCTGCTTTTCTTCTTTATAACCATTGCCCTATAATTTTTTTTCCCCTGAAGTTCCTAGTCTTATACGCCCTTCAAACAATATTCAATTAGGGCTAGGTGTGCACGAGGCAAGGGTCGCAAACCAAACTGCTTCTGGGGGCTGTGGTGGGTACACGCGGTTCTTCTGGGTTGTTCAGTATCTGAACCCCCCTCCCCAGGTCTATGGGTTCTGCCTTCTTGATGAAGCAGAGCCCGTCGCCCACCACAGAACCTGAAAGTGCCCAGGACTCACTTTCCAGTGTCCCCTGCAGCGAGGGTGCAAGCCGTGACCCACACGCTGCAAACCAGACACACGCGCCCCCGACGTTGAATGAGAAGTCTGTAGGAGGGAGTGGGGACGTCGTGGAACCGCTTCTGGGGAAAGTGGCTGCAGGGGCTGTGATTCTGGGGCAGTCATCGGCATCAGGTAACCAGAGCAGGTGGTAATGTGGCAGAGTCACAAATCTAGAGCAGGTGGTAACGTGGCAGGGCCACGAATCCAGAGCAGGTGTAAGGTGGGCAGCAGGCAAGGGGGTCTACGTTCAGGGGCCTCCATCCTATCTGGGTGCTCACAGTTGTGCAACAGGTCCCATCCGCCTCCCCAGTCCTCCACTGAAGGAACCACTGAATACATTTTACTGAATTCCTTTCCTACTGAAATTGGTCGGAGTCGGCTTTGGCTGCTTGAATACCTGGATGCTGGCTACCGACGCTAATCGGGGACCAAGCATGGGTGGCCCCAGCAGGAGGCAACCATAAAAGACTGGGGTGCCTATGCCTTGTCTCCAACAGGCAGCCAGCTAGTAAACCCGATACAAGACGAACCTGGTAATGCTTCTTCAACCGAAAGATAAATTCAGATATCTTGGTGAAACCCTCCCTTTCAGATGTCAGCAACTAGTTCAAAAATGTTTATGAGTTACCCAAAGCATGGCTGCAGGCTACACAGAGCTCGGGAATTGCCAGTTTGTAACCTCTTTACTTTCACTTTGAACTTTTTGCTCATACATAGCATTCGGAATACCTGTAACAGACAGGCTTCCTAGTTCCCCTCTGAGCTGTACATTGTACAGGAACTCAGTTAAGTCGCAGAACACTGCTGGTGACTCAGATGGTGTGTATGGGAACCGTATATGCTAACGTCAAAGTACCACAACTGCTCACACCGTCACAGTCAAAGCCACCAGCCAATCAAAAGGTTTGAACCTTGGAAAATCTGCAGCCTCAGATAGTGCCTTCTGTCTCAGAGAAGCACCCACGTTACCTCCCGACATCCCTGCTTCCATAAGTGGGTGCCATGGTCTCAGCTTAACAGCAAGGTCTGTTTAGTGTCCCGACCCCACAAGCCGAGGTCTCAGTGTGGTGCATTGGTCAGACCTCCATCTCAGCATAGCTGCAAGGGAGCCAGACACATATATTCCTGGCATTCTCAGCGTCAAAAATTGGGGGGGAGGGGGTAAATCCTTTCTCTCACCAAGATTTGTAAGATGTGCAATTCCCCAGACACAGGGATTCAGATGCTGGTGCCCAAAAATATCCCACAAGCCTGACTCCCCTCCTGCCCCTTCCATCAGCATAGAAAGAATCAGACAAGAGCTAAAAAATGGACTATGGCTTCTGAAGAATTACAGTGAAATTATATATTGGATTCTGGAAGTACTCTTGGCTAATTTATGCTTTCTTTTAGGATTCTACACTTTGTCACCCTACTACAGTTATACTCACTGGCATTCCCCAAAGTAGGATCTTTATCAAGATAACCAAGAAAGTATTAAAAATGTTATAGATTCAGGGGCACCTGGCTGGCTGGTTCAGCCAGTAGAACATGTGACTCCTGATCTCAGGGCCATGAGTTCAAGCCCCATGTTGGGTGTAGAGAGTACTTAAAATCTTTTTAAAAAAATGTTACAGATTCAAAGGGTAAATCTAGACCCACTGGATCAAATACTCTAAGGATGGGGTCCTGGGAATCTATATTTTAAAGCTTCCTTGGCAATTTTAATGTGATAATTAGTGATTAATGTTTAATGATTTTAATGTTTAACATTGTATCTACTCGGTGCAGATATCTTTCAGTTCTGAAGATGGCGGAGGTAACCTCAATTAAATTGAGGTTACTCAGCATGGTGGGTATCTTGTTTTTACAGACAAGCAGAATGTCTTCCCACTGGAAATCTGCCCCCACTCCACATCAATATTGCAACTGACAGGAGCAATGCTGATCATTGCCAAGAATGTTCCCAGAATGGACCCGTGACCCCGGCCTAACCAACCCTCCTACCCTACGCTCTTGGTCAAACTGGTTGATCTAGAGATGACCATGTACCCAACCAAAATCAACCAGAGTTATCCCATGAGGATTTCATATGTGGAAGCAGAAGAGAAGGGACCCTGCATTTGCCTCCAGAGATGGGCACCAACTGGGCAGCCAGGAATCATGGCCAACTGGTGGTAGATTTCTTTGACAGCAGTGTTAGAGAATGATGCCAAGATAAGGAAGCTTAAGCAAGAAACAGAGAGATGGAGATGAAAATAGTCTTACAATACCTTTGCCCACTCATACATGAGCCCCTCCATATGAGGACATGGCCAAAGGGAGCCCGTTGGGAAAGACACAGTCTCATTAGTGCAGTCTTTGGACTTTTCGATCTCACATGTACCAACCAAGGGTCCAAAACGCTTCCTTCCCAGGAGACAAGCTTCCTCACAGCCTGTGCTGGGCTTATTTCCTTAAGCAGGGATATCTTCCTGTTTCAGGTTCAGTGAGCATCCTTTGTTGTGCTTGAGTGCGTCATGTGCCATGTGGCCCACCCCACTGCTCTATCTGTCCCCTGCAGGGAGAAGACAGGGTCCTTCTGAACAAGAGAGGGATGTGCGCAGGCCAACAGCCCTGTGTCGCCCTCTGGCAGGGACCTGGCTGAAGCTGATCTTGCTGTCTCTTCTCTATGTAAGGAAAGTGTGCTCCATCCAGTCGTTGACAGCACTGTGGTTTTTCTTAGCAACTCTAATGCTAAGATGCAGGGGGCTCCTCCCCCTGGGGACAGGCAACAGATGCCACTTGCTCAACATCCCAGGAATATTTAAAGCAGATCAAGTTGGGTTTCTGTCCCTGGCCACCAAAATTCCCTGGAGTAACAGGGTTGTATTTTGTTTTCAAGAGAACATAGTAAAAGGATACAGGGGCAAATAAATTAACATGAGACGAACATCTGCCAACTAGTGTTTTAGGATTCTTAGCTCTAACCAAGATGATGATGTGATTAAGTTTATAAGAAAGTGTTTAACTAAAGAAGCCGATCTGACTGGATGCAGTGACAAGACAGGACTGTGTGGTTCAAAGTGAGCTTTTGAGGGCACTAAACTGAGGATCTCAGCCCAGGGAGCTGCTGGGGTGAGTGGGGATGCCCTTAAGAAAGACAATTACCACAATGAAATGTAATCAATAATAGGTCCAGCAAGAACCTTTAGTTCCCAAATCTCAGACTAAAGAAGCCAATGCCTGCTGTGTGTGCCTCCCGTCTCTCTGCGGCCCGGCATGGGTGGGCATATAGTGTTCCATGGATGGCGTACAGTGAAGGAAAAGAGGACTGTTGTTTCCCTCGCAGATGGCCGTGGGACCTCGAGATGTCATTCCAAAGCCCACCAATTCGGTCTCTCTAGAGCTTCCTTAATAACAAGCTGGTGCCAAAGAGGAGCAATTAATGATTTCACATGGTTTGCCAAGCTCCATCAAAACAGCCTCTCGAAAACTCTGAGCTCACATTGCTATGGAAACCCCATCATGTCAAACAGAAAACACACACACACATACGGGAGCTAGTCTCAAGTTCTATATAAACTCAAGTCTGTATGTGTGTGAGCGTGCATATGCACATGCACACACACACACACACATTGGCACACACGCACCACACACACACCACATACATCCTAGAAAGAGCCCGCAAACGCTCAGCCCCTGGACTGCAGATCTATGTGATGTAGTTTGTTCAAAAGGAAATGGTTGATAATAACCTTCACAAAGAGGATCGACAGAAGTCATTTTGCTTTGGTCGGGTGTTGAGGGGGTCCCATTTGATGGATGAGACATGGATGAGAGAAGGGTCATGAAGCCTCCATCACTCTTGCAGATGCCCCTCCACGTTCCTTCCCTGCGCTCACTTCACTACCTTGCATACCCCTTCCTTCTCAAGTGCTTGAAACCCCCTTTCCTTTATTTCCCTTTCAATCAGGAAGTTCTGAAATTATACCTTTCTTGGGAACAAATAAGCCATCAGTATCATAGTTCTACAACACAGCACCTAAATCTTCGATGAAGGGTCGGCAGGAACAGAGATCATGAGCCCAGAAGTGGGAATGGGCACTTCTCTAATGATCCCTTAGAATTTCTACTTGAAGATGGGCCTCCACTCCCACTGTACTGTACCCATTATAAAACCCTGGAAAGTGGAGAGCAGAGGAGAGAATGTGACGAGGCAGGTGGTGGTGAGCAGACATTGTAGGAGAGGTGAGGACTTGGGTTTTATCTGCAGGTGATGGGAAACTGATAAAACCTTTTCACCCGGGGAATGACATGGTCAAAGTTGAATTTATAAAATCCCTCTCACCTCAGTGAGGAGAGGGGAAGAGGGGAATCTCCCTGGAATCAGGGTGAGCAGTTGGAAAGCCCTTCACGCCTCCCATAGGAGATGGCGATGGCTTACCTCAAGTACTTCTGTGCAGCTACAGAAGTTGGGTGTGGTCCTTCACCACCTACTTTGACCCCTCCTATCTCCTCCATGCACACAGGTCCCTCTGCCTGAGTTGATACCTCCCCATGCCTCTGCCCTTTTACTGAGTCACTCCTACATTTTCCCAAAGCTGCCTAAATGCCACTTCCTCATGGAGCCCCACTCCCATCCCAGACACCCTCACCTCTTACAACCACTAGGTTTGGTTTTCTTGTTAATTGTCAATTACCATTAATCAGTATGTTTTCTTTCCTGGTGGTTTATAAAGTCTACGAGACCTGTGATCACCCCCGTCTTGTTCAGAATCATTAATTCCTACACCCCACACGGTGCCTAGTGTGCCACTGGAATTCAATAATTTTTTGTTAAATGAATGGGTGAATTAATAGGTTCTGGACATTGGCACCTGGGCCATAAAACTCCTAAGGGATAACACCTTGGTTTCAGCCTGCTGTGTTGTATAGCACGGTGTGCATGACAATAAAGGATGCAGAGCCTGACCTCTACTTGCTCAAAACAACACATCTGTTAAGTCCCAACGTAAAGACTGCCCAGACCTCTGCCCTCAAGATGAAGTCAGGGAAAGGTTGGCACAGGAATAAACAAGGAGCAAAAGTTATCTCTGCAGATGGACTTAGGAGCTGAGAGAAAAAGATTTCAGAAACCACATCAAGACAAGAAGAATCCCATAGGAGTGAGAAAGTAGACTTGGCCTTGGCAAAGGTAATCAAGGTCGCAGCAGAAGGACCATAGGGCAGGACTCTCACATGAGGTCAGGGATTCTAAGGGAGAATGGATGGCACATTTAGTCAAACAGAGAGAAGAGCCTGTGATAAACGATTCAGAACTGAATCCAGCAATAAAGAGGGTTCAAATTGGGGCAGTGTTCACTTAATTCCCAAAACATGCTTTGAGGGCATGTGGGCTTTAGGGGGGCATCCACCCACATCCAGCTTGACTTCATTCCCTGTAGTTTTCTTGATTCCTCCAACTCACCTCCTCCAAAGACCAAAAGCAGCCTGCATGCACCTCCTTCATTGCACTCAGCACACGCTGGCTCGGGTCAAAGCCACCCCCTTGGGTGTCCTGGCTAGTGTGGGAGAGCTCTGGGGCCATCTTGTCCACGTCTGCATCTCCTTCGAGTCACAAGGACGAGCACAGTGTCTGACACATGGAAAGTGGAATCCTGATCTCTCCCACATTAGAGCACTGTGGGGTTAATTTCATGTGTCAACATGACTGGGCTTTGGAATGCCCAGATAGCTGGTGAAACATTACATCTATCGATTCTGTTTCTCAGGAGAAACAGAAGGGATTTTCATACAAGGAGTTGTTCTAGGGGAATGGAATTTGAAAGTTGAGTTTTCTGGGCTCCCTAGGTGGCTCACTTGGTTAAGCATCCAACTTCAGCTCAGGTCATGGTCTCACAGTTCATGGGCTCGAGCCCCGCGTCGGGTGAGCTGGTGTCCTGCTTCAGGTGAGCTCGAGCCCCACTCTGGGCTCCGAACTCTCTTTCCTTCTCTCTCTGAACCTCGTGGGTCTCTCTCTCTCTCTCTCTCTCTCTGCCCCATGCCCCAATCCCGCTCACTCACGCACTCTCCTTCTCAAAAATAGATATAAATAAATAAATAATAAGTTAAAAAAAAAAGAGAGAGAGATGAGTTTTCTGAGTTGACGTCAGGGTTTCTCAAATTGGCTTTCTCTTATGACTAGATCATAAGACTCTGTCTCCAACGGCAAAGAGAGAAAGATAGCCCATGGCGTGAAATGTTTATAGAGACATGCAAAATATCTGCCCTGGGTATCAACCCCTTAGAAGAAGCAAGGAGACACTATTTTTTTTTTTTGTGAGAGAGAGAGTGTGTGCATGTAAGCCGGGAAGGGGGCAAAGGGAGAGAGCATCTCAGGCAGGCTCCACGCTCAGCACAAAGCCCAATAAGGGGCTCAAACCCACAACACTAGGATCATGACTTGAGCAGAAATCAAGAGTCAGCAGCTCAACCTGACTGAGTCACCCAGGTGCCCCTGGCACTTTCTAACATTTCCGGAAAACTAAGGAGTATAATGGCATTGGTCCATTGTTCCTAATGTTTCTGGACAAAGTAACAAAAGAAAAGGTGAATTCTGGAATCAATAATTGAATCTGATTATTCTGATATTACCTAATTATTATAATGAATACTGATAATAATTAAATCTGATTGATAGTGCTGATTTAAACAGCACTGTGAATGGTTTGGGTACGACATAATTCATTTTAGATCAGCCATTCATTCCATGACAGTCCACGTTTGCCCTATAATTTACTTTCAACTATCAGGCACCACGCATGCTGCACGGTCTTGCTCCCTCCAATCCATTCTCTTTGCTGCAAACAAAGTGATTGTTTAAAAAAACAAATACTCCCATGCTTAACAGAAGAAAGAGCAAGCCTTGACCCCACCATGGCAAGGTTTTACAGATCCCATCACCCGCCTTCCATCCTTGTGCTGAAACACCACAGTCTTCCTTCAGGTGCCCAAGTGGATCACACTCCCCACCTCTGGAACCCACATGAAAGTTCACTTGTCTAAATCATGTTCATTTTTCTAAGCACCACTGTCCAACAAGATATTCTGTGGTAAAAGAAATGTTCTAGATCTCCACTGTCCAATATGGCAGCTGGTAGCAAAAGGTGGTCATCGAGCTCTTGAAATATGGCTAATGCAATGGGGGAACTGACTTTTACATTTTATTTCATTTTAACTAATTTAAATGTAAATGACCAAATGCAGCTGGCTAGTGGCTACCATATTGGAGAGCGCAACTCCAGAATTCAGTTCAAATGCCTTTCCTCACCCTCCAACTTTAGGAAGATATATATGTTAACTCTGTGCTTTTTAACCATAGGATTTATCACAGAAATTCCGTATGTTTTATATATTTTTTAATTTTTTAACGTTTATTCATTTTTGAGAGGGACAGAGAATGAACAGGGGAGGAACAGAGAGAGGGGGAGACGCAGAATCAGAAGCGGGCTCCAGACTCTGAGCTGTCAGCACAGAACTCGACGTGGGGCTCAAACCCATGAACCGTGAGATCATCACCTGAGCTGAAGTCAGACACTTAACCGACTAAGCCACCCAGGTGCCCCAGAAATTCCATATGTTATTAATTAGCATGATTATTTGATTATTTATCTTCAATTTCCCCTGCAATTCAGCAATTTCCATGAAGTCAAGGGCCAGGTCTGTCTTATTCCATGTTAGCCTAGACAACAGTATCTGTGAGTTAATGAATGAATGACTGAATCAATCAATCAGTAAGATTCTGTGACTCTAAGACTTCAGAAAATCAATGCACATTTCTAAGCCTTGATTCCTTCACCTACAAAGTCTATGGGTCCCCTGAAGCTTACACATTGTGTTGGAATTATAGAAACATGGCACTTGGTAGAAAGTTCTAGACATTACTTAACACTATTTTGTCACCAGAATGACTTTCCCTAAAACATTTCAAAAAATGGCCTAAATTTTGAATTTACAGTTTGAAAACCAAATATGCTCTGAAACTTTATCAGAGCACATTTCTGCCACTTCATTAAGGCACATACTATCTACACAATCTATCTTTGACCCCTGATATGATTCTCGGGTGACCATTTATATGTTTCTAGGACTGGAAAGCTTTTCAGACTGTAGGTTAAAATGTGGGGCCTCAAACTGGCAGAGACACTCCTGGTGATCACTTCACCTCTGATTTATGCAACCTGGCAACTAATAAAATATGGATCAGAGAGATTTAATATCATTTTATAATTATCTGTTACTTATTACTTTCGGTAATAACTTTCATGGCTTAAGTATCACACACTCTTCGTTCAGAACAAAATAAACCACCCAAAAATGCACAAGCGTTCATTTGGCCGAGCTTTTAAATAAACTGTATACAGGGTAGAATGATGGAGGGTCTACACTATGACTGAAAAGGTTATAATGAACTTAAACTTGGCAAGGATCAGGGGCGCCTGGGTGGCTTAGTCGGTTAAGCGTCCGACTTTCGCTTAGGTCATGATCTCGCGGTTCGTGGGTTCGAGCCCCGCGTCGGGTTCTGTGCTGACTGCCAACTCAGAGCCTGGAGCCTGTTTCAGTCTGTGACTCCCTCTCTCTCTGACCCTCCCCGGCTCACGCTCTCTCTCTCTCTCCTAGAAATAAATAAAACATTAAAAAAAAAAATTTTAAACTTGGCAAGGATCTTGTATACAACACTAAGTTAATTGTCTGTTGTTAAGATTCAGAATTTAGATAAATCATAGTCATCCTTCAGAACAAGTTTAAAATCCATCCTTTTTTGTCTCTCTCTCTCAAAAAATAAATAAAACATTAAAAAAAAAAATTTTAAACTTGGCAAGGATCTTGTATACAACACTAAGTTAATTGTCTGTTGTTAAGATTCAGAATTTAGATAAATCATAGTCATCCTTCAGAACAAGTTTAAAATCCATCCTTTTTTGTCTCTCTCTCTCAAAAAATAAATAAAACATTAAAATTTTTTTTAAAAGATGGGGGGATGGCACCTGGGTGGCTCAGTCAGTTAAGTATCCAACTTCGGCTCAGGTCATGATCTCACAGTTCATGGGTTCGAGCCATGCATCGGGCTCTGTGCTGACAGCTAGCTTAGAGCCTGGAACCTGCTTCGGATGCTGTGTCTCCTTCTCTCTCTCTGATCTTCCCCTGCTCATGCTCTCTCTCTCTCTCTCTCAAAAATAAATAAATAAATAAATAAAACATTAAAAAAATTAAAATCCATTCTTTTGTCCATATTGCCTTAGCTCTGTGAAGGGGTCCTCTGTCCTCTCTGCCTGAGGCAAATGCCTAATAAGTGATAATGGGGCCATCAAAGACAACATAACACAATGGTCAAGTGCATAGGCATGGAGGAAGATTGCTTATGTGTTGACCTTGACCTCAGTCTCCTCATCTGCAAAACAGGGATAAATCAGAGCACCTACCTCTAGAATTGGCAGAGGATTTAACGAGGTAACATATGTGAAGCTTGACACACCTTATATATGTCAAAGAATGTCAACTATCATGACAATAGTGACAGAGGAGTAGCAATGGATCTGTGTGAAGGTCTTGTATGCAGGAACATTGTAAAATAGAGTGTTGTCAATAAGCCTAATGTGCTACCCTTTCTAGTGGCATTTATGCTTAATTTAGTAGTTACCACTTACCAAGCATGCACTGAATACCAGGCATACATAATCTTATTAAATTGTCCCAGTAACACTGAGAAGTAATAGTAATTGTAGTAGCAGCAGCAGCAGCAGTAGTAATAATTGCTGTCATGGTAATCAAAATGAAATAATACCTACCAGTTTCTGAGTATTACTGTGCCTGGCACTGTGATAAGCTTGTTACACATACCACCTTGTGTAACTCGCCCCCCCCCCTTAGCAAACCTAGAAGATTAGAATGATGATTACTGTCATTTCAGAGAATGTGAGCTAGAGTCCAGAGGGCTAAGTAGCAAGTCCAAGTTTAGACCGTCTGCATGGGGGAAAGCTGAGACTGGAACCAGGTTCCACAAATCCCTGATAGCTCAAGTCTACGGTCTTGGGAATCAGAACTCGAAAACAGAGTATGTTTTCATAGTAACATACTGTTACTTTTCACTAACAGTAAAAATATGAACTGGGTGATTACCTAAATGAAGGCTGGGGCTGGGATGAGGAAAACGAGATGCCTAGGATGCAAAATCCAACATGGTGCCTAGTCTCAGGAAGAACCCGGAAGAGCTGGGACGGAGGTGGAATCTCCCGTGTGTGTCACTGGGAATTGTGGCAGGTGGGTCACCCATCCTTCTACGTTTGGCTTTCAAAACCTATGTTTTCTGCCCATTGGGACATGGCATCATACAGTGGATCTGATTTAGGGTGTACGTTGAACCCTGGACGATGCTCTCAGGTCATCATCTGGTGCAGATACCTCAGTTGCACCTTCAAAAGTCCCTTCTTTCCTCTATCAGTCTGGCAGCTTTAGTGGCTGCAGAAAGCAGTGTGTCCACAGCCACACCTACATTACTGGAAAGTGGCCCATCACCATGTTATGGAAAATTCTGTGCTCATGGATCACATATTGTAACACCTTGGGACATGGTGCTGGCAGAGACCTGAGAGCAAGACCGGAAAAGCTACCCTGAAATAGATATTGAAACCAATTAAGATGAAATGTTGTGCCTTCCATGGAGGAAGGGGACTGATGTAATCACTGTGCCACCGAGTGGCTGGTAGGATTCCTCATGGTGTGGTACTCTATCAGGGGCTCAGCATGCACTGATGCTGGCAGACTTGACATCCAGTGGTAGCAATAGCTGGTTCAGGCTTGTTGAACAAAGAGTTCTGGTGTTGGGCCCATGCATGTTTTCCATCCCTGCCACCAAAGCTACTTCACCACACACTTGTACCAGCACAGGACGGCCAGTGACAGATACTGGCTGACATCAACTAGTCGAGTCATTTCATCTCCCTGATTATTTAGTGCTTCCTCTCTGGTAGTTGTTCTTCAGTGGGCATTAACATGCAATACGAAAATTCATACTTTGCACCTATTCCCATAATTGATCCACATGCCATTTTCCCAAATCATCTTGATCTCATTGTCCTAAAATTTCTCCTTCCAGGCCCCAACCAACCATCCAAACCAATCCTCACCATCCAAAAGTCTCTATTATATCCTTTCAACACAAAGTGGACTGCACTGTCCAAAGCTCTGCCAGTATGAGGATTTCTCTTCACTACTGCTTTCTGGAACATCCCAGAGCATTCAACAGCTTGCTCCCAAAAAATGGGCCAACTCATCCATGAAACAAATTTGCTCCCTTTTGTTCTTTATCAGCTGGCCATTGGAGAACCTTCAAGTAGCCACAGGTGTGAACTCATGGGTGAGCAATGGTGTAACCCTGGTGAATGACATGGGGGACTGGGCCACCTGCTCATCGCATTGACTTGCTTTGTCTCTGGCCTTCTCCCCCCAATCCCAGATATTCGATGCACAATCTTACAGTGCATTTCTGCTGAGCCTTATAGATCTCTGATCATTATGGGTAGCCTTGGCCACATTGTCCCTTCAGATCCCAGGATCAGGAACCTTATCTCTACCAAGGTCAGAAGCATGCCAGGAGCCATTTTTTAAATGGTTAATAACGCTCTGCTGAAGATAGTCTGGCTGCCCTCCAGAAACCTAGGGCTCTGCATTATTGTTTTCCTACTGGAGTTTTCCATAAACTCCATTTTGCATCCTTCCTCACAGCAAATACTTCCAATGCCATATGGGCTGTCAGGTCATATGACCCAAACAGCGGGACAATCACACTGAAGTCTGGATCTCTGCAGGTCCTCTTTCTGCTCTGGGCCCTACTGCTGGGAGCTCTGAAAATATGATGCCCATTCTGTTTCCCACCTTGAGAAAAGGGAGCCAAGCCTTTATCCCTCCTTGACAACAGTCATTCAATACAGGCCTCCCCCAGGGCAAAGAAGCTCCCTTCAGCTAAAGGAAACCCAGAGAGAAACTCAACTGGAAACCATCAACCACCAACACCTCTAGTTGCTGGAGAAGAAAATGCTTCAGTCCTGAAAGAGAGACCTTGGTGACAAGCCACCTCAGCCACCACAGGACCTGTCTGAAATGCCTAAAGGAAGTTGGCACAGACAGAAGAACTGAGCAGAACATGGCAAAGGGAGAAGCCATATACTCAAGTGAGAAAGAGAGAATCAGAGACAGAGGGACAGACACACTTCCTGTTTTCTTACTTCTTTCCTAGAATTGGCTTCTGCAAGTATACCGTTTTTAAAATAACTCATTTTTTCATAAACTAACCACATTGGGTTTCTATTCCTCGCCACTAAACATTCTATGAGTGTCTGTAGAATTTGATACCCATTGGCTGTAAGTAATTTGGATGAAATAGTAGGAATTCAAACATCATGGTTTGAGAATGCAGTTCAAAAATGAGCACAGTACATTCATTGTTCTTTTAAAGGGTCCTTTTAGTTTCAGTTCAGGATAACGTGAGATAGAAACTCAAAAGGGCATATGAAACCAAGGAGTCAGACTAAATATTAAGACAACCTCAAGATTAACTCGAGTAACTTAAGGAGTTCATTTCATCAAAAACATGGCTCTAATAACATACATACAATTTGTTTCCTAAAGACCATATGATACGAGATTTGTGGGGCACATGAGTGGCGCAGTTGGTTATGTTGCCAACTCTTGATTTCGGCTCAGGTCATGATCTCATGGTTCAGGAGTTCAAGCCCCACATCAGGTTCTGTGTGGACAATGCAGAGCCCGCTTGGGATTCTCTCTGTCCCCCTCCTCTGCTCTCTCTGTCTCTCAAAATATATGAAATAAACTTAAAAACAATACAAGATTTGTGTATTGTAAAAAAACTTAAGAGCACAAATCAGAGATATGGTCACTATAAGACCATAGTGTGATAACACTATTATTATTGTTATTGATATTATTGTATCAGTTAGCTATTGCTGTGTAACAAACTACTCCAAATCTTAGCTTAAAAGAACAAGCATTTATTATTGCTTATGCATCTAAGGGTCAGCTCAGAAGTTTGGTCTCTGGCATGCTTACTCATACTTCTAAGGTCAGCTGAACCTCGAGCAGGTGGTGCTGCTTAGCTGGGCTCGCTCACACATTTCTAGTCTAGGATAACCTCAGCTGGAACCACTGGACTCTTCTATATTGATATTTATCTTCTAGGAGGCTAGCCTGGGCTTATTCTCATGGCAGAGGCATGGATCCAAGAGACTGGGTTGGAAGTATTTAATGCCTCCTGCAACCTAAGCTTGAACTGGCATATAGTCATGTCTATCACATTCTAGGAGCCAAAGCAAGTGGCAAAGCAAGCCCTGATTCAGACTGGAAAGTCACAATGCAAGGGGCATGAATACAGATAAGAGAATTTTTGAGGAGTCATTCTTATCATCTATCACAGCTATAAAGACTATGTCCTATTTAACCACTCGCTGTGTGACTGTAGATAATTACCCTGCCTGGTCCTTATTTTCTCAAAGTATAAAATAGATAACAATATAAACCCTACCTCAACGTTGCTGTAAGAATTAAGTGAGGCAACACATAAAGTTCCTATCACAATGTCTGGAACACGTTCAACAAATACTAGCTATTATTCTTTTTTTATATATATTTTTATTTATTTCTAGGAGAGAGAGAGAGAGAGACAGCGTGAGCAGGGGAGGGTCAGAGAGAGAGGGAGACACAGACTTTGAAACAGGCTCCAGGCTCTGAGCTGGCAGTCAGCACAGAGCCGGACGCGGGGCTCGAACCCACGAACCGCAAGATCATGAACTAAGCAAAAGTCGGACGCTTAACCGACTAAGCCACCCAGGTGCCCCACTAGCTATTATTCTTATTGATATTATTTATAAACTCCCTCATGCATATGTTAACACTTTGCGGCTCCATGAGTGGGGATGGGTATGGATGTGGGGGGGATGACGGTGTGCTCAGAAGTGGGAAATAAATGCCCTAACAATATAAGCCAAATTCTCTCTGGCCTAAGCCATTTCTTGGTGAGTAGATAATTCTACCCATTATTTTATGCCAAAAGCAAAACTTCACAAATGTTGTGTAAGATGGGAAGAGAGAGTTCAAAGTGCAGCTGCAACGATGTCAAAAACCAAAGCTGGATGGATTTGCGAACAAATGCACTGCTTTTGCATTTGGCTTTATTTGCATATTTCATTGGTATTCTGTACTGGTACAGAACAGTAGCTAACCTAATCTAAATTTACAGCTTGGAGAACAAGTAGGTTACTAACAGGGCACAGGCACGTTCAGAAATATTCTAAATGAAGGGCAATTCTTCTATCCTAATTGAGAACAGAGTCAGAGAAGATTATGGGCAAAAACAGACTAATTTCCAAATTCAGCATTTTTCTCCTCATAGAGATTCCCGTCAGCAAGCTCACATCACTTTGGTCTTTGAATTCTTTGCTCAGTATTTTCTTTCATCTCCGCTATTGTATCAGCATTTATTTATCAAGGTCTCTTCTTTTTCATGATGACAGACTGAACTAAAAATTTAAAAACAAAAGGTACACATGTGTACTAGAAGATACGTTTGAACATCAACCTAAAGTTAAATACAGTAAAAATATGAGTTCCTATTATGAACAACTAGTTGCCCACCAATTTGATAACTTAGATAAAATTTCAAGACCAAATCCTTGAAAGGTAAAAGCTGTAAAAACTCCACAAGGAGAAACTGATACACTGGATAGACCTACATCTATTAATTGAATCGAAAACTAATAACCTTCCAAGAAAGAAAGCACCATGTCCAGATGGTTTCCTTGGTGAGTTGTCCCAAAGGCTGAAGAAAGAAATGACACCAACCTTCCACAATCTATGCAAGAAAAGAGAAGCAGAGCTCTAACTCATTCTATGAAAACAGAATTTCCCTAATACAAAAACAAGGTGAACAAATTATATCAAAGAATAACTACAAACCAACATCTCTCACACACAGAGATGTAAAAATCCTCAACAAATATTAGCAAATCAAATTGAAGTATAAAAAGAATCCCACAACTGAGTGAGATTTATTCCAGATACAGAAGGTTAGTTTAACATATGAAAATCAATCAGTCTAATTCACCACACCAACAAGCTAAAGACAAAAACTCACATAATCATATCAATTGATATAAAGCACTTGACAAAATCCAACGCCCATTCATGATAAAAACTCTCAGCAAAACAAGGATAGAGAGGAAATTTCTCAATTTCTCAATCAAATTAAAGCATAACTACTATATGCATATATAGTTTAGTGTATATATGTGTGTGTGCATGTGTGTGTGTGTGTGTGTGTGTGTATATATATACATATATAACTAACATCATACTTGATGAAAAAGTAGGTATTCTAAGACTCAGAATAAAGCAATACTGTCCTCTCTTGCTACTCCCATTCAATACCATACTAGAGGTCTTAGCCAGGACAATAAAACAAGAAAAGGAAATAAAAGGTATATAGATGGAAAGAAAGAAATAAAACTGTCTTTATTCATAAATGACAGGACTATCTATGTAGAAAATCTGAAAGGATTGACAAAACAAACAAAAAAAACCATACTGAAACTAATAAGCAAGTATAGAAAAAGAAAGATTTCAGGATACAAGGTTAATATACAATGGCCACTTTCAGTCTTATATAGCAGCTATTGGAATTTAAAACCATGAAACAATACCATTTACAAAAGTACCCAAAGTAAGTGAAATACCTGAGGATAAATGTAACCATATATAAGCAGGATCCATATGTAAAGAACAAAAACTCCGATGAAAGAAATCAAGAAAAAGCTACATAAATGGGGACATATTCCATATTTATGGATTGGAAGATTCAGTATTGTTAAGATGTTAATTGTCTACAATCTGATCTACAGACTCAATGTAATTCTAATCAATGTCGCAGCCAGCTATTCTATAAATAATAACAAGGTGATTCTAAAGTTTATGTGGGAAGATACAAGTATAGCCAACCCACTACTGAAGATGAAGAACAAGTTTGGAAGAATCACTCTACCCAGTTTCAAGGCTCACTATAAAGCTACACTAATCAAGACAGTGTGGTATAGGTGAAAGAAAAGACACACAGAGATCGATGCAACAGAACAGAGTACCCAGAAATAGACCCACATAAATAGACTCAACCAATGTTTTATCAAAGAACAAAGGCAATTCTTAGTATGACTAAGAAGGTACCAATCAAAGGTAGGTTGGTTGGTCAGCCTTACTACAGAAGTCATGGCACATCCTTAGATACAACCCATGGCCTGAAACACAGTGTCTAGCCTCAGCCCTCAGTAAACCCAGAAACAAGACTCGAGAGGACCTCTTGAGGCGCTCACTGACCAGACATGCCTTTTCTACAACCAGCCTACTGAGTTCAGGCTTCCTGGACTATGAGACCCATTCCAGTTGAATAAAAACAATATATGCACTCTCTCTTTTGATAAGGGAACTCTAGCGATAGAAAGTTTCAGAATAAAAAGAGATCTTTCATTTATTATCTTTTTTCTTTTCTTGCAGCTATTTGAGTCTTTAAGTTCAAATGGCCAAATAAGAAATCAAGCTATATCCAAATCGCAATGCTACCACAGGTATGTGAGAGAACATTCACAGACACGCTTCAGAGCCCAGGAATCCTCGGGACCTATGGCATGAACACGGACGCGGTCGTTTGGAGAACCCTGAGCTGACCCCTGTTCTCTGACAAAGTTGATGGGGCCAGCATATAACTGGAGATATCTGATTTAGCATTAGAGTTCTTTTGTCCTTTTTTGGGAACAATGACACAATCTGCTTGTGCCGTCATTACACTGGCATCAATGATGCGTCCTCCCAAGATCAGAAGAAAGGAAGTCTGAAAGAGACGGAAAACTCAAAGGATGCTTATAATGAGAAAATTATATGTTGAAGAGGAAGGCAGCAATTCTTGACAATATTATAAGAAAACTCTTAAAATAGCAGCAATTTGCCTTGTTAACAGCATTGGAAATAAGAGAGCAGTGGTATTTTGGCAAGCATGATCTTTTTGTTTAGTAAGAAGTTGCCAGGAAGATAACGGGAAAATTTCAGACTTCAGGAATTAAGCTCTTTGGTCGCATGTACCACCTTCCCCAGGAAGAGAGACAAAGACTGTCTGAACTTTTCAAAAAAGTGAAAGGAACTGACAGAAGCCATGCTTTTTATTTGTTCAGAGTCTGAAACATAACTGATGTAAATATCTTTATATAAAGGAAGCAAAGTCTCCTTGGAGACTTCCAGTCTCATTCTGGCTCCACTCCCTTACAAGCTCTGGGACTTGAGACAAAGTCTTTAAGCTCTTGGAACCTTGGCATCCTCACCTATAAAATGGAGAAAATACTACTTATTTCCCAGGGGTGGTGGACAGATTAGAGAGAGCACCTAATACAGTGCCCACCGCACGGGCAGCACCAACAACCTGCGTGGTACCCTTCCAGCAGCTGCTGCTCCCCATGCCTCACAGACCGTCTTCTGTTCCACCACACGCGTCCCATCTCAGGCTTCCTGGTTTACATCCCTTTTCAAACAATCAATGGTAGGGGGCGCGTAGGTGGCTCAGCTGGCTAAGCGTCTGACTTTGGCTCAGGTCACAATCTCATGGTTTGTGAGTTCGAGCCCCACATCAGGCTCCGTGCTGACAGCTCAGAGCATGGAGCCTGCTTCAGATTCTGTGTCTCCCTCTCTCTCTTTGCCCCTCCCCCATTTGCATGCTGTCTCTCTCTCTCTCTCTCTCTCTCTCAAAAAATGAATAAACATTTAAAAATTAATCAAACGATGAATGTTGGTATTTCCAGAGAGACATGGAAGTGGTTTTTTAATGCACACCAAAACCCATCTCCCCACTAGTGTGTCTGCTGGATTACTTTCTTCCACACAGTCACATATGAAGGCTGTGCACTTCCTCCAAATGGCGGAATCATTTGTCAAAGCATTCTCAAAACTTTACTCGGGGGATTGCCTTCAGTTCAGACTTTCACGCAGACAAACCCCTCATTGTGTTATAGGAACGCCTTGTGTTTGACCAGTACGGCCACGTGCAGTTTGTTAAATCCCTTCTTTACTCGACTAATATTTCACTGAACACTTACTATGTGTGGAGAGCTAAGCTCCACTGAAGATGTATTCAAATAAAACAGATAAGGTCCCGACATTTTGGCACTTACAATATAGTAGAGAGACAAACACTATGTAAGCATCAAGCGAATAAAATAAATAAATAAATAAACAAACAAACAAAGCAGGCCTCCCTTATCCCCAGGGGAGATGCTCCATGACCCCCCACTGGACGCCTAAAACTGCAGATAATACCAAACCCTATATATGCTATGTCTTTTCCTGTACACACATATGGTAAAGTTTCATGTATAAACTAGGCACAGTAAGAGAGTAACAAAAATAATAATAAACTAGAACAATTACAACAATCTATTATAATACAAGTCATATGAATACAATCTCTTTCTCTCAAAATATCTTAGTGTCCTGTACTCCTCCCTCCGATGGTAGGAGGTGATATGAAGCCTACATGGTGAGATGAAGGGACGTGAATGACGTAGCCGTTGTGACAGAGCATGAGGCTACCACTGATGTATCTGACATGTCACCTGGAGGGTCATCTGCTTCCAGATGGCGGCTGACCGCACACAACCGAAACCACGGAAAGAAAAATCACAGCTAGGAGGCGGGGATGGGGGGATCTATGGTAATTCTACATTGTGACAAATGCCACAAAGAAAATGAATATGAGGGGCACCCAGGTGGCTCAGTTGGTTAAGCCTCCGACTTCAGGTCATGATCTCATGGTTTGTGAGTTCGAGCCCCACGTCGGGCTCTGCACTGAGAGCACTGAGCCTGCTCCAGATCCTCTGTCTCCCTTGCTCTCTGCCCCTCCCTTGCTCACTCGCTCTCAAAATTAAACATTAAAAAAAAGAAAATGAATATGACACAGTAGTAGAGAATAATTATAAACGATGCTCCTATTTAGATCACAGTGAATGGGAATCTCTTTTTTTGTTTTTAATGTTTATTTATTTTTGAGATAGACAGAGCATGAGCGGGGGAGGGGCAGAGCGCGAGAGAGACACAGAATCCAAAGCAGGCTCCAAGCTCAGAGCTGTCAGCACAGAGCTCAGTGTGGGGTTCAGACTCATAAACCATCAGATTGTGACCTGAGCCAAAGTCAGACACTTAACCGACTGAGCCACCAGGTACGCTGGCAATCTCTCAAATGCAAAGGGAAATGACTACAGTGTTTTATGCTGGGGAAGGACAAACTTGGATTTACATTTTCCAACAGGCACTCAGGCTGATCTGCAGAACGATGACCAACACATATGTGAGGACACCAGGAAGGAACCTCTTACAGGCAGCCCGGAGAGAAACTACCAGAGCTTGAACGAGAGGAGCACACACACACACACCCCGCCCCCAGGAGCTGTAGAGAGAAGGATATGCATCTGAGAGATACTTTTGAAATAAAAAATGCAGACTTGGATGTTGAATCCATGGGGAATAGGAAAGAGAGAATCCAGGATAACACCCGGCAGAGGTGGACTTGGCATAAGGGAGCCTACACTTCAGGTTCCTTAGGACCCCATCCAAGGCTTTGGTGAGGGTCTCAGAAGTACGTTCACATGGCCCCATTGTTAATATTTGCAAAAGTAAGATACTCAGGCACACTTTCTGAGATGAAATGTCTTCAGGTAGCATAAGCCTTAAGACCTCTATCCCCGTTTCCAACTTTGAGCTTTAACCAGCAGGTGGACAGGACTCCCCCTTTTTGGAAATAAGGTGCAACTGTGCACGTGAGGGTGGGGATGTCTACCAAGCATTCAGGTCATCAGACACCTAAATGGCTTCCAGAACTTTCCAAACATCAAGTCCACTTTCAAAGGGGAAAAAAAAATACTCCACCGTTGACAATATTCAGCTTCTAAATTAGCGGTTCTCTCAATACTTTAAAAGTATCCTTAATAATTTAGAAAACTCATAGACTGATCCTCCGAAAAAATGCACTTACACCAAACAGTTTAATTTGCCCTGAGCCAGAACCCATCTCTTCTCCAAATGTAGTCACGACTCCATGGGCGAGGCCAACAGTAGGTACTCCGTTTTCTCACGATTATCCTGACGGGCACAACATTCTTTTAAGTATGACTTTGGGAATGTTAGCTCACGGTCAGCCACACTGCCTCACACTCCGTCATACTCCTGTGACGGCGGCATCTGAAGACACTGGCGAGAACACGGTCAGTGTGCCGACCTTCCGGGAACGTTTATTTTCAAAGCACATTTCTCATCTTCCGCGTGTTCCCAGGCAATGCTATTTTCAAGAATTGGATGTATTTCCTACCCTCAGTAGCATGTGCTGTTTTTTAAGAGCATCGGCCAGTCACTGGAGAAATTCATGAATACTAAATATCGCTCGGCAGAACCTCTTTTGCTGGCTCCCTCCCCGGGTGCCGCTCACGCATCCCTTTGTTTACTCACTGGGTAGTACTACTCCCAGGCCACTGCACAATTCCAGGATCAACCTGGGAATGGGAAGGACTGGTAGGGAAAGGAAAGTGTCATTTATCAAATCACTGAGCCATCAATACAAATTCGGTGAGGACCTAACTTCAGTTTCCTTTGACGACACAGCATCCGCAAGATCTGCCTGTACAACTCCAACCTAATTTCCCAGGCAAGCCCCCTCCCACCACCCCCACTAGACAGAATGCTTCTTGAGGACACAGGCACCCATGAGCCTACGTTTGTGACATGCACTCTGCACATAGTAAATATGGAACAGACACAAAGGAACTGAATGATGACATTGGTTTGGCTATTTGACCTCATGAATTGCTAAATCTGTCGTTTATCTATTTTGTCTTGTTTCTTAGCTATAATGATTTTAGGCACCTGCCACCCTGCAGGAGCTTTACCCGGCATGCTCCACAAATGGTCTCACTGACTGTTCAGGAGAAGCGTGCTGGTGATATTGTCCCCATTTGGCTGATGGAAAAACAGAGGTTTAGAGGAATTCTGTAACTTGCCCAGTCTACTGAGCCCAAGAAGGTTGGTCCGACTGCCAAGCTCATGCTCTTTTCACTTTCCACACTCACTCCATCGCTCTCTCTGTTGCTGCTAACCTGACCTCCTGACTGCCAGACACTCTAAGCTTCATCCTACCTCAGGGCCTTTGCACTTGCTCTTCTCATGCCCAGAAGGCTGTTCTCCCCCAATGATCTATACACTTGCCTCTTCATCTACTTCTCTATGATTTCTTCATAATGCCCATTCCTGACCACTCTGTCCAAAACTGCTTTTTCCCCTGGCCATTTCCTATTCCGCTGCCCTGTTCTGTATCTGGTTACAGCCCTTAGCGCTACTTGCCAATTTGTTACATTATGCAATACATCTTGAGTTCAACTATTTCCTAAAATTGTAGAATTCAAGCCATTGGCTGACTGGCCTTGGAGGACTTAATTTTGTAGCTATTGTGTTTTTTCCTCCATTTTTTCGTGTGTTTGTAAGTGACATTTTCCCATTTACCAGTTGGTGTGGTTTAAGTAGACAATAGAAGATGCCAGAATGAAGGCGTGTGAGCAGCATCGCCACCCCTGTAGAACACTTCACTGCATTCTTTGTGACTGGTGGACGTTTATTATTCTCTGTTTCTTCTTCCACTGCTATCTGCACCATTTTCCACCCCAACATTAACTAAAAATTAATCCACAAAAATATTAAAATGTGATCTGCTCCCTCAGCCTTGTTTTCATTCATCATCTTTATGTCCCTGCCAGTAAATTTCTTTGGCACTTGTTTTAACTTTGCATTCAAGGAGAATTGATGGAGTGTGGGAGCATGAATCTGGCGGCAATCAAAGTTTCACAAAGGGATGTAATTAATACCAAAAACAGCAACAAGGGCGCTTGCTGGCATTTAATGGGTCTGCACTACGTGCAAGGCAGTGTCCTCTGTGCTTTATGGCTGTTTGCAAACAATCGTTGCAGCAGGCCTGCCCTTAAGGGCCGTTATCCCCCCACAGAGATGAAGATCCTGAAGGCCAAGAGTAGGGAAAACTTGGTAAGGGGCGGAGGCAGAATTTGAGTCCTGGCCTGGCCTCACGTGTTCGCAACCGTTCCGAAACCACACTGCTGCGTTTGGGGGCCGCTATTCATTTTCTGCCCCTTGGATTCATCCTTTTGGAACTCCTAAATGTCGGTAGAGAGCTGAGCACACCGACCCAGAGGCCTGATGCACGGTGAGTCAGTGTTGGATGAGTCCTGAGATTTCCGGCTTATGTGGTGCGTCTCCAAATGTTTACACATTTCATAAAGTCTTTTGACACCCCCATCAATGCTAAGAGACAGCTGCCATTATTACGCTCATTTTCACTGTTTCAAATTTTTTTTAAGTTTAGTTATTTATTTTGAGAGACCGAGCAAGGAAGGACTGAGAGAGAGAGGGGGAGAGAGAGACCCCCAAGCAGGCTCTGCGCTGTCAGCACAGAGCCCGATATGAGGCTCGATGCCACGAACTGGGAGATCAGGACCTGAGCCAAACCAAGAGCTGGATGCTTAACTGACTGGGCAGCTCCGCCCCCCGCCCCCCTCCCCCATTTTAATTTTAAAGAGACAGAGGCAAGGATCACGTGTCCACATTTGTCCAGCTGGTGAGGAGGGGAGTGAGGAGCAGACCCTGGATATTCGGCCCTAGTCCCCTGCCATGTCCTGGTCCTTCACAGACTAAGCATCTTGTTAAGATGCAACGCTTCATGGTGACTCTTTATTTATCTTTTTCCTGTTTTCATCTGGGAAGCTCGAGGGACAGACTGTGCAAGGAGCCTTTAAGCCATGAATGCTCTTTAAAACTTACAACAGTAAAAAATAATAGGAGAGAAAGGAAAGAGAAACAGTTCTCATAAATCACGGTGGTTTTTTCCCCCCTTTCTCGGAGCATTTCCAATTGGCACGGAGTTTCAAGAACAAGCAGCTTTTATATTTGTGGGGGATTTAGATTCAATCAATAGCCTCAATTTTCACATTATTAAAGTAATTCTGAACCTGTCAAGAATTCTGGCCCATAAACCATGTCTATATGTTGGAACTGGATTAGCCACAGAACAAAAATCTCGTTTTTCAACCCACTTCATCACCTGGATAGGAACGGACCCGCACCCTCCAGAGTACCTCAGCTCATCTGCAAAAACAATTAGGAGAGAAGCCGTCTGGGGATCAAGAAACGTTGGCCACAGTGGATGAACCATTGCAGCCGTGTCTTTAAATGTGTCGTTAAGCGTGGTGCTGTTGCCATTCGAAAATAACTGGAACTTGCCAACAAACTCCCACGTCAGGGTGAAAAAGAAAACTAAAAGGCTCCACAGTCTGTAGGCATTTTGACACAGAATTGGAAGATCAGGTAGCAAAGTGCTTCACAAAACTAATGTGTGCAGGAAGGGTGGTGGGGGGAGGAGGGCTTGTTAAAATGCAAATTCTAATTCTGTAGGTCTGGGATAGAGATTTTATGTCCCTAATAATGTCCGAGGTGATGGGTCATATTCTGAATGACCAAGCTCACTTCATGGGAAATCACAGGATCTGAAATCAGACAGATGTGGGTTTGAACCCCATCTCTGCTGCTGCTTGCCTGTACGACCTTGAGCAAACCTTCCTCCTCTCTGAGCCTCCTTCTCCTCATTGATCGAATTTACCTGACGAGGCAGAAGATACTGTTGTGCCAAGTCTGGAAAAGGGCAGGAAGTCAATAAATAGAAGCCATCTCCATAACAATGGGCATTATTATGCTCATATTAATAATTATTATTACCTTAAAAGATTGAGGCAAAATGGGAAAAGATGTTAGAGATGAGGCTATAAATGGGATCCCCGATCCATCAGATACAGTTCTTCTGTTCATTTATTAAGCACCCTTCTGTTCACAGCTTGAGAACTTTCCATTCATCATTCTTATGACTGAAAGAGTAAATCATTCCATTTCATCATCACCAGGATCCACAAAGCAGGTGCTAATACCATCTGCGTTTTGCAGAGAAGGAAACTGAGGCTCAGAGGACCCGAGGTTCTTTGGCTCATGAGTAACAAAAGAGGGACTTGTACCTGGTTCTTAAAGCTCCCAAGCTCTTGCTCTTAAACACTGATGAACGGTTGTGAGTATACAGCTGGCGCTAAGTGGAGTGAGGTGGGCTCCCCATCTTAGAGGAGGCCCCGCCCTGGCCCCCTGTGTGAGGCTAGTTGAGGACAATTTGAGATGTACTTCCAGTCAACAAAACCATTCAATTACTCTGAAAGAATCGGAAAGCCCCCCAGGGAAGCATCCACTTAGATTGGCAGTGAAAGTTCTAGCATTAGGGTGTCTTTAGGAAGAATCTGGGTAGATGCCGAGCTCCCCAGTTATTCTATAGAATCCTAGTTGCTCTGGAAGTAAGCAATTCACAGCACTCTGCCAGCATTCCCCTACCTATTAAATGGAGCCACCTTCGCAGAATTATTCCACTCCTATTGTGTTAAATTGCTTTTCACATTTCCTCTAGTTCCTGCCTATGTAATCCTGAGTATTTCCTTCACTGACTTATTGATGCTGGACACAGGTGAGAGACCCTAGCAAATAAAGCTCGGCTCTCTGATTGTTTGTATAACTCAGGGCTCTTTTTGCCACAAGTGACAGAAATTCAATTCAGACTAGTTTAAGAAAGAAAAAAAAAGCTATTTATTGACTCACCTACCTGAGGAATCTATGGTGATGGGCTGGCGTCAGGAACAGCTAGACCCAGGGGCACAAGCAATGTCACAATGAACTAGTTTCTCCATCTGTCAGTTGGGCTTCGCCTTTGCATTGGTTTAGTCATCAGGGGTCTCCTGATGCTGGCAAAATGGCGCACAGGAACTTAGTGCCTATGTTCCTATCACAGTGTGTGTTTTCCTTCCCAGCGGTTTCCAGAGACGACCACGCTTACTCCAATGGACTAATCTGGAATGTTACTTTGGGTCTCTCCTTAAACGGATCACCATGGCCAAGGGAATGAGGTATGCTAACTGGCCAGGCCTTGAGCACATGACCACCCCTACTGAGCTGGGCTGGGCCATCCAATGACTACACGGATTGGGTGCGGGAAGAGGTGGTCTACAAAAATGCTGTTGGCAAAACAAGAGAAAACAAACGCTGGGCAGATGAAACCATCAGAAAGGCACCGCAGTGCTTGCGGACAGGGTCTCACTAGACACCAGGAAATCATAAGAGGATTGGAAGGAGCCGCAGACTTACACTGTTAGAGACGCGCCGATAAGAGGATTTATCCCATCTTCCCTGACCCCCGTTTCCGCCCACATAACACAGATGTGACTGCACTGTGCATGAAGGAGACTTACAATGGTAGAGGATGCAGGCTTGTGCTGGAGGGCAGGGTGGTGGGTTTTTAATGACGGCTGTAATTCCTGGTCTAAAACAATCAGCCTGTGTGGCCGATGTGGGCGTGGTTTTACCCACCTTCCCTGTGGCCCACTGAGTGCTATATCAGTCCAGAAGTGACTCATCTTGGGGTACCTGGGTGGCACAGTCGGTTGACCATCCGACTCTTGATTTCTGGTCAGGTCAAGATCCCAGAGTCATGGGATCTAGCCCTGAGTTGGGCTCCGCACTGAGCATGGAGCCTGCTTGAGATTCTCTCTTTCATTCTCTCTCTCTCTCTCTCTCTGCCCCCTCCCTCTATCACTAGCTCTCTCTCAAAACAAAAAGGCAATTCATCTTTATCATCTATCTTTTTAGGTTTCTCCAAGCTCCCAAATGGCAGTGATTGCTGTAAATGAGGCACTTCCTGAGCAAGCTAGTAGAGTATCAAAGCAGACTCTGGTGCTGACAGTTCTTGCAGACAGAGCCCTTTCTGACTGCCACCAAGTCAGTCTGAAATGGTGAAAAAAATAAAAACCCACCAAATATTTGGGTGTTTGCATGCGCATACACACATCGTTTTATAGAAATTATTTAGTTAAATGCAGTAGACCACCCAATGCTAAAGAGTTACCCAAAGGTAAGAAACAGAAAAATTATTATGACCAGCACAAATTCTGCCTGGGGCCTCTGGGATCTGGGTACCATGGAAATAGCAATTGTATTCAAGGCTATTTTACATGATCCACATATCAATGAAGAAGTCTCATATTTGAGGAATTTAATGATCCACAGAAAATTGCCAACAAGTTAAAAAACGATATAGTGTTGATTACTGTACTGGATTTCCACCTCTTTTTCAGTTTGATCTCTTCACAAGGGAAACCAAAGGAGTGATGAACTTAACAAAAATTCTCTGGAAACTCAGCAGAGAGGGCAAGCCGCAGGTGAATGACCCTGGGATGATTTTCCAGGATCATGACTTCTACAAAGTTGGCCCTCTTTGCTCAGAGAACTCAGCACTGCTATTAATCATAAGGGGTGACAACCCCAGTCTACTTGCTCAAGGGAAAAAGACGATTTATTGCGTAACTGAAGAACCCAAGGAAGGCTCTGGCTATGTCAGGGACTCATGTGACGTCATCGGAGGTGGTTTCTCTCTCCCTTTCAGCTCAGCCTCCTACTGCATTGGCTTCACCCTTGGGTACATCCTGCAGTCCCCAGGGACTGCAGGGGCTCCAGACTTACATCATTCCAGCTTAAGGACAGCAGGAAATAGATTCCGTTGCTGGTAGTTCCTTCACAAGTCCTATGATACCCTCTGACCGGGCCCTCCTGGACCACTCACTGTGGCCAGAGGAGCTGGAGTCCCTGATTGGCCAACTCTGCCTCACCAGATCCACTTTACGTCCTCAGACTAAAGAACACAGCCCCTTTAAAGGAGGAAGGGCTGCCTCAAAGGAAATGCAAGATACTAACAACAGAAGAAAAGAAAATGCTTTCTTCGTGGCCAAAGAAAATCACACCTTTTAAAAAGAGTTCGGGGGCAATGAAATCTTCCATCAAGGCCAGGAGCAAATGGCCACCCATAGACAGACAAGGAGAGCCACGTTCTTACTTTTCCAGACTCCCATCCTTTGTGTGTCATTTTACTGCTCGCGGCGCGACCCACTTCCCACCTGCCTGAAAATCGAACCGCTGACTCTGCAGCCCAAAGCCCACCATTAGATGCACCTCTTTCCTTCAGAAAAAAAAAAAAAAATGACTCTGAATTCTGTTAAATGATTTCTCCTCTCGGTCTTAGGCAACTAAACCAACCGCTCTGAGGCCGTCTCAAGGAACTAGAAATCACACAGGTACTCGATGTTGGATCAAATGATGAGACTTCTGGAAGGCACGGTGAAGAGGCACGAATGGCCAAAGCCCAGAGCACGAGCTGCCGGCTTCATAAGGGGCGTCGGAAAGGAACACAAGAAGAATGTTATAAAAAGAGTGCCCGTCCTTTTCACACAGAATGGAGAAACTAATCTTTCTTCAATAGGACACAGGCTACCATATCGTTTTCAATAGACATTCCCTTTCCTTAATCAAATTATCAGTGAATAAGTGAACCATTAGTAAAACTCACAGCAAAATTCAAAGACCTTTCATATCTTTTAGAAATCATGACTAAGCGCCTGGGTGGCTTAGTCGGTTAAGCATCTGACTTTCGCTTAGGTCATGATCTCGCGGTTCGTGGGTTCGGGCCCCGCGTCGGGCTCTGTGCTGACAGCTCAGAGTCCGGAGCCTGTTTCAGAGTCTGTGACTCCCTCTCTCTCTGACCCTCCCCTGCTCATGCTGTCTCTCTCTCTCTCCTAGAAATAAAACATTAAAAAAAAAAAAAAGAAATCATGACTTTTTTTAATGTTTATTTTTCATGCAGAGAGAGAGAGCAGGGAAAGGCAGAGAGAGGAGGAGACACAGAATCCGAAGCAGGCTCCAGGCTCTGAGCTGTCAACAGAGTCAGACCCGGGGCTCGAACCCATGACCCATGAGATCATGACCAGAGCCAAAGTCGGACCCTTAACCAACTGAGCCACCCAGGTGCCCCATAGTCTGACTCTTGATTTCAGCTCGTCAGGATATCCTAGTTCTTGGTTCGAGCCCCACATCAGGCTCCGTGCTGACAGTGTAGAGCTTGCTTTGGATTTTCTCTCTCTCTCTCTCCGCTCCTCTCCTACTTTCTCTCCCTCCCTCTCTCTCTCTCTCATAAAAGTAAATAAACTTAAAAAAACAGAGAAGAAGAATCAGTGTGCAATGTGAGTGACCATTCCCAAATCCGTGGATAACACATAGATACATGCCAACTCTTCTTGATTCAGTGATGACCTAGACTAGGGGGCAGCGAACTTGTTCTGTGAACCCTGGACAGCATGTATTTTGGCTTTGTGGGCCACACGGTCTGTCACAACCACTCAACCCTGCCTTTGCAGTACAAAAGCAGCCATAGGTGATACGCAAACTAACGAACGGGGCTGTGTTCTAATAAAACTTTGTCTATAAAAATAGACACTGGGCCAGATTTAGCCCCATGGGGCATAATTTGCTGACCCCTGATCTAGAACAGTGAGTTGAGAAGGATGCTGAGGGTCCGTCTGAACTCAGCAGGAAAGACAGACAAATCGGCCAGTGACATCTGCCGAAGGCTCAGTCAGGAAAGGGCTGCGGCACGTAGTCACATGTCTGCTACCCCTGCAAGTGGGTGAGTTTCTTGTTTCATCCACATGCCCGACATGTCCCCCGTGTCAGGAATTGGGAGCCGGCGGCCCAGCGTGGAAGGTGGAGTCTGGGTTTTCTGTTGAGGTTAACTAACTGCCCCAGATAGGGATCAAGCTCATGACCTTGGCCTCATTAACACCGGCCTTCACCGGCTGAAACAATCTTGCTGCTGATCGGGCTGCTGGAAAAGCAAGGAAAAATAATGCCCTTGTTCTTTTGAAACGGTAGCAACTCACACTGGGAAAATGATCATTAGGGGAACGAAGAGTTAGCGTCTGTTCCAATTTAACTTCGTGTCATTAGATACCCTTAGTGCTCTTACTTCAGGGGTTGTGGATTAATGAAACTTAGAATAAGCGTGCTACACCTTCAATAAACACAGGCTGCTGTTACCCCTCTGTGAGGCATATTTAGGAAGAAAACTAGAAATCATTTCCAAACTATAGAATATGGGGAAAATGAAAAGCACAGGAATTCATACCATTGTGGATTATTTTTTCCTCTTCCAACCAGGTCATCAATGGAGACTTAAAAAAAATATATATATATATATACATATATATATATATATATATTTTTTTGGAATATATTATTTTTTGGAAGAGATCTAAAATGAAAACAGAAAACCAGGCATTTCAAAGATGTTAGTTATACTTGTTGCTTTCTAGGGGGTCTTTACGGATGATAAGGGGGTGTAGGAAGCATTCACAGAGTGGATGAACCAATGAACAGAAGTGCGGGAAAGGCAAGCAGTGCTGGCATCTACACCAGCGTGTGGCCCACACGTCGCCCAGGGCCCCCCGCATATTAGGACCTCCGTGTTCACAAGGGCCCCACGCTTGGCTCAGTGCTCGCCTGCGGCCATCTGGAAATTCTTAATAATGTTGGAACATGGGCCTCCGCGTTTTCGTAAACGAACTGGGCTCCACCATCATGTGGGCAATACTGACGTTACTAAATATACTTTGGCTCTAGGTTCTAGTTACTAAATACAATTTGGTGAAAGGGACCCAGGGATTATCTTATTCTTTCATTCATTCCTTATTTCTTTCATTTTTTTTTTTATCATTTATTCACTCAATAGTAAACCTCTGAAGGCTTCCTCTGTGCCCACTCCTGCTGCGAGTTCCTTCTATCTGATCTGATCACTGCCACCACTCTGTACAAAGGAGAAACAAGAGACTCAGCATGCGTGTAAGGCCACGTGGCTGCGAATGTCAGATCCAGCCCACAGCCCTTAGCCTGTGGGATTCTGCAGCCCGGTTTTTTTAATGACTTTTCAAAGCCTGACTCTAGAAAAGTCTCACATGTGGTTATTTTTTTTCTTCACCTTCAGTTTACCTGGATTCTTCAAAGGACTCCTCGAAGAGGGACCGTCAGCCTCTGTGGGGCCACTTCTCGGATTCAAGGCGGGGGAGGCCAGCATCACAGATGATCACCTAGCGCCTCCTCAGCAGTCTGCTCCGGTGAAACCGGATTCCACAAACACACAAGTGAACGGCAAGCTGTGGTTAAACCGCCAGGCTCCAGGAACCAGCAGTGATCGGAAAACAGCCTTGCCTGCCTGGGCCTCCCTGCTCACAGATAAAAGCTGAAATCCAGATGAAGAGCCCTTGGGCCTCCCTGTCAGCCTGCTCCTCAAAACTGTCCCTGAGAATGGGAAAAACTAAAACCCTCATTTTCCTGTTTTACTGAGGGAGATATGTTCAAGCTTACAGATTTTTTAAATTTTTTATTTATTTCTGAGAGAGACAGAGAGAGAGAGAGAGAGGGAGAGTGAGCAGGGGGGGGTGAGAGAGAGGAAGATACAGAATCTGAAACAGGGTCCAGGCTCTGAGCTGTCAGCACAGAGCCCGACGCAGGGCTCGAACCCACAAACCGTGAGATCATGACCTGAGCTGAAGTCGGACGCTTAACCAACTGAGCCACCCAGGGGCCCCTACATTTTTTAAAAAATTTTTAATGTTTATTTATTTTTTGAGAGAGCAAGAGAGACAGAGTGTGAGCGGGGTCGGAGCAGAGAGACGGAGACACAGAATCCAAAGCAGGCTCCAGGCTACGAGCTGTCAGCACAGAGCCCAACGCGGGGCTCGAACCCACAAACCATGAGATCATGACCTGAGCCGAAGTCGGACGCTTAACCAAGTGATCCCCCCAGGCGCCCCTCAGGCTTATAGATTTTTGAAGCGCAAGATATGTTCTGTTCAGAATCTGAGCCCCTGATGCTGTTAACATAAACAACAGAATAATACGGCCTCTTCAGAAATCTCTACTGCAACCCTGGGTAACTTAACACTTTCTGGCAGGAGCCAGAAGTTCTAACAGGGCCGCGCCTTCAAGAACACTTCTTCTAACAGAGACACACTAGTATCCTCGCAGCTTTTACCAGCGAAGAGTTAACACCGAACACATTTCCTGCTTGCCCTGTGCCACGCTCACATCTACTCGTGTCTACTGGGTGGGGGAAGAGGTCTCATGAATCTGGTCAAAAGAGAACTTCTGTGTCAATTAGAGATATTCTGAGTAACTCAAAGCGTCCCTCTGGCCCTAACTGGCCCCTGAGGTTAATTGCCTAGGGCTGTCTGGAGTCCCCAAACCCGACCCCAGCAACATATCAATATGCATTTAGCCAGGAGTCACAGCTGGTGACACTTCTCCAAAACACAGCGCCTTGGTCCCGTTTGTGGAGTTCGCTTTGCTTTACTGCTGTAGCCTCAGGACACAGCAGAGGGTCCAGTATATAAGCTGCTCAATAAATATGGAGTGGCTCAGTGGTTGAATATATTAACTAGTTAATTCTTTAATTAATTAAAGCACTTTTTTTCCCCTTAGCTAAAAGTGATCATGTCCCGAATTGTTGGAAGGTCTTTCTAGTAATTCGGCCAAGCTTGACCAGATGTGAGGAAGGTATCTTACAACACTGTGAAAATGACCATTTCTTGCATGCCTATTCTCTCCTACGTGCTTTCCAGGCACCATTTAACTTCATGTTTATGGCAACCTGTGACTCAGTCTTTTTACCCCCATTTTACAGATGAGGCAAATCAGACTGGTCACAGTGATTAAGAATAGCCAGACTCCCAGAGAGGAGACAAATTTTGTGTGAGATGTATTCAACTGGAGATTCTTTTTATCAAAAGGAAGACAACGTTGCAAATACAAAACTGGAGACAAAACTGGAGTATTTCATGTTGATTAAGAAAAATAATCACAAGGATTTGCTGGAGACTTGGAGATTCACGATCCTTTCTTCCAAGATCTCTTTAGCAACATCAGGACTGCTGCACAGAAATACTTCCTGATTACACCTCGACTTCCCCTTCTCCCTAGAACATTCCACAGTGGCCCATGCAAGAAAGGGGCCCTGATACTTGAGTTTCAGTAGCCTCAGGGTAAATATGCCTCTGCCTCAATCTAATCTCTCTGAACCCTTGTTTTCTCATCCACAACATGGGGCTACAACATGCCTATCTTACAGGATTTTGGGAGAAGTAAAAGGTTTTTGTACACATAAAAGTAGTTAGAATAGTGTTTAGCCCTAGGTAGCATTCAATAAGAGAGAGACAGAGACACAGAGACAGAGAGAGAGAGAGAGAGGAAGGAAGGAAGGAAGGAAGGAAGGAAGGAAGGAAGGAAGGAAGGAAGGAAAGAGAAGAAAAAAGAAAAGAAAAGAAAAGAAAGAAGAAAGGAAAAGAAGAAAGAAGGAATGAAAAAGGAAGAAAGGAAGGAAAAAAAGAAAGAAAAAAGTGAGGAAGGAAGGAATGAATGAAGGAAAGAAGGAAGAGAAAAAGAAAAAGATAGGAAGGAAGGAAGGAAGGAAGGAAGGGAGGAAAAGAAGAAAGAAAGAAAAAAGAAAAAAGAAAAGAAAAGAAAGAAGAAAGGAAAAGAAGAAAGAAAGAAGGAAGGAAAAAGGAAGGAAGGAAGGAAAAAAAGAAAGAAAAAAGTGAGGAAGGAAGGAATGAATGAAGGAAAGAAGAGAAAAAGAAAAGAAAAAGAGAGGAAGGAAGGAAGGAAATCGGAAAAGGATAGAAGGAAGGAAGGAGGAAGAGAGGGATAAACAGAAGGAAGGAGGGACAGATGGACCTAGGGACAAACAGTCTTGGCAAACGTGTGACCCTTTGATAAGTCCTTCAAATCTGTTTCCAGAGCACGGGGTTCACGATGCTCAGTGAAAAGACCCAAGTAAGAAATGGGAACCTATGTAGAAGAGCCTGAGCCTAAATCTCACGGCAGGTCAGTGATGCAGGGGTGATGACAATGATGAATGATGGCCATCTGTTGACCGTTTACAATGGCCACTTACGGATCAGCTCTATACCCCTTGCACTGGTCCAACCGCAGACGTCTGGGCTGGTTAGCACACAGTTAGAAACAACTACGAGGCAGACACCGCCTTGCTTCTCAACTTCAGACTTTTGAAGAAACTCCACCACTGGCTCACGAAGAAAGATGAGGGAGCAGCCCTTACAAGTGGAGGCTGGTTGCATGCAGAGTTAAGCACTCGGACACTAGTCCTCGTGAACCTCCACATGGGTCCCTCTTCCACGTACAGATCGTGACTGGGGGACAATTACTTCCCGCCCCCATCTGTAAAGTAAGGGTGACTTTACCCGTCTTCCAAGTTTGTTGTGAAGATTATAGGAGATGTTGTGTGTAAAGTACCTGTTGGGGTCTATACGGAGTGACATTTCATTATTAACACTTCTGCAAAGGCATAGAAATGTACTTTCCCTCTTGCCCAGCAATTGAACTCTGGAGATTTTTTTCCTAAGTAAAATTAACCAAAGAATAAAACCATAGGCACAAAGATATTCCTTGGGGGATCATCTGCATTTATGCTATTTTTTTTTTTTTTTTAGAAAAGGATTAAAGATGCTTGTTACCTATAACAGCAAATAGCTGGAGACAACCTAACTGCTCAACAGCAAGGTAATACTGCAGGTAATTATGGCACATCGATGTGATAGAATATTATGAGGACATTAAAAATGATAACTATGAAAACAGCACAGTGACATGGAAATGGTTTTTGGTACAATATTATGCAAGAGAAATGGAGGAGGACACATCTGTTCTGTGAGAACTAGGGCTATATTGGTCTCATCTGCCGAAGTGCAGCTGATACCTAGTATGGGGATAAGCACTAGGCAAACACGTACGGACCATGGACCTGGACCTGGAAAGTCAGATACGACAAAATCCAAGTGGTAATATGGTAGTAAATGGTGTCTTCATTGTTTCTACAGTTAAAAAGAAGGGAGCAAAGAAGAAAAGTATGGAGGAAGCAGAGAAAGGAAGGGAAGGGGGGAGAAGGGACTTTGGGCTCTCTGTGACACTGAAAGCCACTGTAACATAATGGTAGGAGCTGAGACCTTGGGGTCACATGCACTTACGTTTGAATCTCGGCCCCCGCCCCTGGCGCTGTTGGACAAGTTATACACTTTCTTTTAAATCCAGCACACATGGATATAAAATAGATCAACTAAAGCACCAATCTCTTGGGAATACCTGAAGATTAAATAAGATAATTCATGCAAAGCAGCGAGGATGCTACATGTTAGACGCCAATAATGGGAACTGCTTTTGGTATGATCATTAGCATCATGGTGTCATCCTGTGAAAGAAATCTTCTGAGCATCTAACATACAGCAGAGCAAACAAACCATGCTACAGCTCCCCAGGCAGACCCCAGCAAGGAGTCATCCCGGGGACTGCCTGTCTGGTGGTATCAGAAGAAGAGGAACAGAGAAACCTCCCAGTTTCAGGAAGTGTCTTCTCACAGATTTACTAAACCACTGTATTTTCTCATCAAACACTTGTTTTCGCAGCCCGACTGCAATGGCTCCATCCATAAAAATAATTAACATGCCCCTGGCAGCCTTTATTGATATTCGGTTTATAAAGCAGTGACCTAGAGACAGGGCATCTCTTGCAGATTAATGGTTCACAAGGGTCATTACTGGAGCAAAGGCACTTCCAGGGGCCACTGATTCCCTTCGACCGGTTGTTAGCCCGCAGTTTCAACCGCCAAACGCTCCGCGCACACAAGGGTCTCCATTAGCAGTTGGGATGTGCACGCAGTCACAGGGTTTGCTTTCATATGCTCCACTTTGCATTTTTCAAAGCAAGGAGACAAGGGGGGGCTTAGTATTGGAATCAAATATTTATTTATGCTGGAAATCTTCACACAAAACAACCCAGCTCTGCTTATACCCGGTACGAGGTCTGCATCCCCCTGGTGGAGACGGCTTACTGCTTGGCCCGCATCCATTCTCCTTTCTTCTTTGTGAACAGAACACCCATTATATTCTGAGTGAAGCTGTGCTCAGCCAAATGACCCCATTTCCCAGCCCTTCCCGCACCTGGGGTAGGTACTGTGATACCAGCAGAAGTCACCTGGTGGGACATCTGGGGAAACTCCGGGCTGCCTTTTCCCAGAATCCTACCCGGAGCACCGGCAGGCAGCTCGTGGCCTTAGGAGATGTTAGAGAGGGTGCAGCCAAAAAGCTGGAGGAGTCAGGGCGCCCGCTGACTTCTCTGCAGCTGCTACCCCCCAACCCTTGTCGGCCCACCTGCGGCCTTCTTTTATGTGTGGGAGGGGAAAAAAAAAAGTCAAGAAATGTGAAGGATCCAATAGTTCACCCTCCGCACAAGACAACCAGTGAGCCTGCTAGCAGTTTCAAGGATCCTGGCAGAAGAAATGACTCTCCTAGGTCGGAGACAAAGGAATTTACCGCTTGCTCACAGTGCGGTTCGTGGTCACCTCGGTTTCCCTGCCCCGCCCCCAAGCCCGCAGACCCTGCCCCTTAAGTCCACAGACCCCGCCCCCAGGCCCGCAGACCCGGAACAGCCCCGTTGGATTCTACGCAGGCAGTAGCTTTGCATCACGGCTGCTGCGGAACCTTAGGCCCAGGAAACCTGAATTTTTATTGCTGGCTGTGAACAAAGCTGTCCAACCTTTACCTTGTAAAGAGACATTATCTTTATTCTACTGCACAGCAAACACATCTTCCCCTTGCCCGAGAGGAAGGCACTCTATCTTTCAAAGCTGTCTGCAACAAATATCCTAGAGAAGACACACCGGCACAAAAGCTGTCGGTGCCTCTGCTCACAAGACACGAGAAGGACCCGTGGAGAACCACCTCCCCACAATCGGCATCTCTATGTTTAAGCAGTGTCACTTCCAGTCTGTGTTACCAGCCACTGGATGGAAATCCTCACCAATACTTTCAGTGGCTGCACGGTCATTTTCCTCTACACATAAGAGAATGTTGGTCACATGAATCTCCTCTAGATCCAGAAGCCACATAAGGCAGAAGAGCGTAGGAAGGCTAGCTCCGGAACCAGACTGCCTGGTTCTGATCCCAATGCCACGGTCACAACACTGTGTGACTTAGGCAAGTTACTTAACCTCTCCCTGCGCTTGGTTTGCTCATCTAAAAAGCAGGAATGGTAAGAGCAGAGGCCTCACAGTCGTGCTGAGAATTAAGTATTAACACAAAGAAAGCACTAGATAGTGCCTGGCACTGTGAAGTGGGAGCTGGGAGTGGAGAACACAGCGGGCACAAGCCCCCATTTGGGAGTCCCACAAACAGAAGACTGACGTTCCATTAGCATCTCACCCACTTCAAAATGGCTTTATCCTGCAAAGAAGCGCACTTCCCTCACTGCTGGGACGGAGAAGGAGCAGGCTGGTGAGGTGCCCAGCAGCATGCCTGGTACCCGTGAGCTCTCCTAACAAAACAGCTGTTGTTGCTAACACTGTGCATTTTGTGTTAGACTTTGAATCCACCCTTTAATCATTGAGCGACATCAGAAGACCTTTTGTACTTCTTACTTTATCACATGAATATTTTTAGTCAAACATTATTAAATTTCTCTGATTGCAGACCCTTTTAATCTTCCAGCTTCGTTCTGACAGAGGTCACCTGGGGTCACCCCAAACTCATCAAATTCTCCATCAATTCAATTGCATCATAGAAAGATACAGGTTCTCAGAGCTAACCATTTTCATGCTTCCAAATCGGTGAAAAAGATTTGGTCTTTCTTTTTAAAAGGTCTCTGAACTCCATTTGTTCTACATAATACTTTATGAGAAGGATCCAAGTGCTAATTGAAAGCATTTCATTCCCCATATATTAAATAAAAATGAGATCTGAACCGCTCATCTACGCTAAAATCCTCCAATGCTATTCACATTTTAATATGAACCTAACATCCGGAAACAATTCCAAAAATTTGAAAGTTGAAAGATTTTTATAGATTTTCTTAAAGTAAGATTGATTCTAATTATTTTTTAAATACAACATTTACTAGAATGTCACTATAGAATTTCTTCATTTCATCACACCTTTCTGACAGCTGAGAAAGGTCTCCTTCATACTTCTAAATCAGAGCCTGTAATAAATGTGCAATCCTGACTTGAGACAGGCTTATTACATGACCAAAAACCCCCAGCAGTAAGCTCACAATTATGCAGAAATATTAGTAGACGGTGAGCTTGGGTGTGTGTCTCAATGATATGCAAAGATTTGAAAAGGGCTAGAGGTGGGGTGATCGAAGGATTTTCCATTTATTCAAGTGTTAGGGGTTATATTTCATCCTAGCAAATTCCTACAGGTGCCTCTCTATCCTTCATCATTTTTTTTTTCTGACATCACCCAGCTGAATTCTCAAATTCACCAAAATAAATCTTGGGTTCCTTCTGCTAATATATTTTTCAGCTACTGGGCTATGAAAAAAAAGAAAGAAAGAAAGAAAACCACTCTGAAAAATAGTTCCAAGAATCTTGAGGGTTGCCATGAGTGAGCCAGGGAGTCCAAGTAACAAAAACCACCAGAGTCAGACACAATTCACCAAGTATTTATTGAGGATCTATAATGTGTAACATATGAGGAGTTCTCCCTTAATCGACTGGCAAACTCCTATTCATCCTCCATGGAAGTCTAGACGTCCTCCCCTCCAGGAAGCCCTCCCTGATTTCCTTTAGCTCAGAGGGGAATACACATGGGTATCCCTCCGGTGTCATCTCAAAGTGCCCTAAGCATGTCTCAATCATTGCCTGTGTCCCACTTCGTGTGAATGTTTTTAAGCGTTTTTGTTTTATTCATTTGTACGCCAGGTGTTCACATTCAGCTTAGAGCACAGTGGGTGTCCCTCTAGGTGTTCTGGCAGACAGGAAAAATCTTCAAACAGTTTGGTGTGACTCGAAGAGAAAACAAGGTTGAGGTAAGGCAGGGGGGAAGCTACAGCTCTAGGGGTGAGGCTGGAGGAGGTGATAAAGGTGGTGCTGGCCATGTGATAGGCCAGGGTGCGAAGAGCAGTCAGATGTCTGTAAGACACAGAAGGGGAACATAAAAGAGAGCGGGCCGGGCAGCACTACAGGGACTGGTGGGGCCTTTGGCAAAATGAATGGTAAAAACTCCCAGAAAGCAAACGTCCTAATTTCCAATCAAAGCCCATCTTCAAACACGGCGGATTTGGCCACTAGTTTGAAACCTCTGAGAAGTTTTGGTTCCCAGTGCTAGGTCCTAAGTGCCACCTCTCTGCTTACATGCTAGCAGCAAAAGAAAGCGATCGCTCATAAGCCTGTAGGCGAAAAGAGCAGGCATTTGTTCCTGTTAATTAGGATTTTTAAAAAGACAATAATAAGGCCTTCTGTCTCCAGCTAAGATAGAATTAAAGGACCATATGGGCCCTCCAACATGAAAAATCTAGAAAGCCAACCAAATATATATGAAAAACTTATTTACAGACATTGGACAATACGTAGCACAGGACTAAGAAGAGAAACAAACAAACGTAAAAGAAGGGAAAAAACAAGTTGAGCCCCACAATGGCACCAGCTTACTACCTGAAAGTGGCTTCCAGGCAGGATGAGGAAAGGAAACCACACAAATGCTGGTTGATCCCACAGAAATGAGGAAGGAACAACCAAAGACCTAGAGGTGAGGGCGGCTAGCATTTAGGTATCAGACTATCAGCAATGCACAGAGAGACAGCTGCAGATATTTGCTGGAGTGTCTTCAACCAAACACTGAGATGCATGTGCGTGAGAAGAACCTATGTAAGGCCAAAGAGAGAACCACGGGAAAGATGAAGAAAGACTATTTCCAGAGTTTACACAGGGCTGGAAAGAGTTTGTGTTCCCAAAAACCAGAGAGAAAAAATTTCATAGTACAGAGGGTACTGGGTGGAATCTTCAAAAAGTATCGCATTTGTCATTATACGGAGTTAGCCAGAGACTAATGTATACTCTGGTCCTAACTTAACAAAGCCTGAAAGCAGATCGCCAAAGAACTCAGCGGGTGCCAAGCCCTGCAATAGCATTCTGGAACAAAAATCCAATGCTATCTAAAGAAGTATAATAAAATCAACTCCAGCAACCAAAAACAGAAACTTTGCAATGTCCAGCATCCAAGAGATAATTACAAGGCAAGAATGGAAACAGGTAAATAAGACCAAAGATATGAAAAATATCCATCAGTAGAAACAGAAGAGATGATGGAATCATCAGAAAATGAAGTGAAAGCAGCTATTATAAAATTTGTCCCATATGTTCAAGAAAGTGAAAGAAAGCCTGACCATGAAATAAATAAGAGAGGTGGAAAATATACAAACGATGCAAATGGAATGTCTAGAGATAAAAATTACAATATCTGAAATGAAATATACACCAGATGGAATTAACAGTTTGAGGACTTGAACACACAAGAGAAATAATCCAAAATGAAGGATAGAAAGAAGAGAATACACAGAAAATACAAAGGATATATAGGAAAAAAAAAGAGGGGAAAAATGAATAGTAGGACAATATTAAGCAGATAGAGAGAGAGAGATCTATCTATATGGAAAAAATATTCCCCAAAGTTTCAAAATACAGGAAGCAAAAAATTTCCAAATCTTCAAAGATAAATAGACATATACACAATTATAGGTAGGTACTTAATAGTCATATTTCAGTAGTTGGTAAAACAGACAGAAAATCAATAAACATACAGAAGAGTTAAACGAGTTGTCACAATTTTCATTTACTGAACACTCTGCCTCCCAAAGGAAGTCTACACATAATAGAAATAAACTGGAAAACAAGAACTTAAAAATCCACCCCCTAAAATATTTGGTAACTAAACCACACACTACTGGGGCCTCCGAGTGGCTCAGTCAGTTAAGCATCCAACACTTGATTTTAGCTCGGGTCATGATCTCACCATTCATGAAACTGAGGCTCTAAGCAGAAAGCCTGCTTGGGATTCTCTCTCTCCCTCTCTCTCTGCGCCTCTGTTCATGAGCATGCCTGCACACTCTTTCTCTCTCAAAATAAATAAACTTAAAAAAAAAACTTTTTTTTTAATCAACCACACACTTCTAAATACTCCATATGTTTAGGAAAAAACTCACAAAGAAAATTGGAAAATCTTTTAAGTTGAATATAAGTGAAAATAAAATCCTGTGGGATGCAGCTAAAGCAGCAAGTACAGAAAAATTTATAGCATTAAATTGGCAGTATTAGCAAAGATTAAAGGTCTGAAAGTCATCACATAAATTTCCTCCTTTAAAATATTTGAAGAACAGAGGCACCTGGGTGGCTCAGTCGGTTAAGTGTCCAACTTCGGCTTAGGTCATGATCTCGTGGTTCGTGGGTTCAACCCCGCATTGGGCTCTGTGCTGGCAGCTCAGAGCCTGGAGCCTACTTCAGATTCTGTGTCTCCTCTCTCTCTAACCCTCTCCTGCTCACACGGTCTCTCTCTCTCTCTCTCTCTCTCTCTCTCAGAAATAAATAAAAAACTTTAAAAAACATATATTTGAAGAACAATATTAACTCCAAAAAGGCAGAAGGCAAAAAGAATAAAGGACAGAAAGCAATGAAACTGAAAAGAGAAAAAGAGAAAATCACTGAAACAAAATGTGGTTCTTTGGAAGATGTTTCAAAATTGAAAGTTTTCTGACTCAAATGATCAAGAAAAAGAGAGAAAAAAAGAAATCACTGAGATCAGGAATATAACAGGTGGCACCTCTACAGTTTATAAAAAGAAGGATAATAAGGGAATTTTATGAGCAACATTAGGCCATTAAATTTGACAACTTAGATGAAACAGACAAATACTTGTAAGATACAAACACAAAATATTACTCAAGAAGACACTGATAATCCAAATACCCCTACATCTATTAATGGAGTTGAATTCATACTTTAAAACCTCTCCACAAGGAAAACTCCAGGCCAGGCTGCTTCACTGATGAATTCTATACAGTCTTAAAAAAAAAAAAAAAAAAACTACAAGGAAGTCACGCATCATAAGTCATTCCAGGAAACCAGCACTAGCCCCTGAACAAAGCAAATAAAGACATTATTTTAAAAACAAAACTATCGGGGCACATGGGTGGTTCAGTTGGTTGAACGTCTGACTTTGGCTCAGGTTGTAATCTCACTGTTCGTGGGTTCGAGCCCCGCATCGGACTCTGTGCTGACAGCTCAGAGCCTGGAGCCTGCTTTGGAATCTGTGTCTCCCTCTCTCTCTGCCCCTCCTCTGCTCACCCTGCCTCTCTCTCTCAAAAATAAACATTAAAAAAAATTTTTAAAAACTACCATGCACATGCACACCACGTGTATGGGTGCCAAAAATCCTTAATGAAATCTTAGTACACTGAATATAATATGTAAGCCAAGTGAGATTCAGCTCACACACACACACACACACACACACACACACACACACCCCTCAGCAAACTGGGAATAGAAAGGAATCTCTTCAACCTGATCAAAGGCACTTGTGGAAAACCTAGAGCCAATAACACACTGAAATGGCAAAAGACTACACCTTTACCCTTAATATCAGGAACAAAGCACACATGCCTGTCCTCATCTACTGTACTGGAGGTTCTCACCATTCTAATGTACAAAAGAAGAAGTAAAAGTTTGTCTACTGATAGATAACATGGTAGAAAATCCCAAAGAATCTCCTAAAAATAACCAGCAGAACTAATAATTGAGCTTAGAAAGGTTTCAAACTTCAAGGTCAATGTATAAAAATCACTTAGATTTCTGAATACGAGCACTGAGACTGGAAATTGAAATCTTAAAAATACTAATTAGAATAGCACCAAAATTATAAATGCTTTGGAATAAACTTTAAAATGAAATAGTGCTAACACAGAGCAAAGAATGCCTAAATAAACAGAAGGATAGACCATGGTCACGTATTAGAAGCCTTTCTACCTTCAGGATGTCAATTATCACCAAACTGATCTATACAGTCAGCATCCCCAATCACACTCCTTGCAGAAATTTTTATATAAATGAACTGAATGATTCTAAAACTCATATAGAAATGCAAGGGCCCAAGAATAGCCAAAATATTTTTTAAAGAACAATATTAGAAGATTTACAGAATTTATTATAAAACTCCAGTAATCAAAACAGTGTAATACGAGTTTCATAGCAGACATATAGATCACTGAAGCGAAAAAGATATTCCAGCAGTTTACTAGCACACATATAGTCAATTGATTATCAGCAAATGTTCATTTCAGTGGAGAAAACACCATCTTTTCAACAAATGGTGCAGGAACAATCAGATATTCAAAAATATTGATTATTGAATCCATATTCAACAAACAAAAGCAAAAAATCATCCATTATCCCACAACACACACAAAAATTCCCTCAATATGGGTCACAGACTAAAGATAAAAGAATATCATAAAAACTACAAGTAGGAAATACAGAAGCAATATTTCTGACATTGGCCTGGATGACAATGCCTTCATGGGGACACAGAAGTATCAACTAGAAAAGAAAAAATTTGACAAACGGGCCTTTATCAAAACCTAAAACCTTTGTTCTGCATGTGGCATTATTAATAAAATGAAAAGACGATCCAAAAATGAAGAGCAAATGTTAACAAATATCTATCTGATAAAAGAATTATATCCATATATAAAGTATATATTTATTATTATATCCAGAATATATAAACAATGCAACCTAAGATCAATAATATTAACAATAATAAAGGGCATAAGATTTGAATAGGTAACCACACCATAGAAAATATATGAGTGAAAAATGTGAACATAAAAAGATATTAAATATCATCACTCATTAAGGAAAGGTATTAAAACTCATCAAATTGGATACTGGAAAAGTCAATACTACTAAAAAAAATTAATGCTCCCATACACAAATTAAAAATAAAGAATTACAAAGAGGTATCACTATACACCAAAGAAGATTTGGGGCTATAATCAAAAATGCTAACGATACCAGGGCACCTGGGTGGCTCAGTCAATTCAGCATCTAACTGTTGATTTCGGCTCAGGTCATGATCTCACAGTCTATGGGATTAAGCCCTGCATCAGGCTCTGCGCTGACAGTGCAGAGCCTGCTTGGGATTCTCTCTCCCCCTCTCTGCTCCATCCCAGTGCTCGCATTCTCTCTCTCTCTCTCTCAAAATAAATAAACATTAAGGAAAAACACAGACTAACAATACCAAGCGCTAATAAGGATACGGAGCAACTAAAATTCTCACATCGCATTCAAAGGAACGTAAACTAGTACAGACGCCCTGATAAACAGCTTGATGGCATCCCCTAAACAAACTGCCCATAGGACTAAGCAATCTGCTGGCATTTACCCAAGGTAAACAGAAATGCACGTTCACATAGAGAAACGTGCCCAAATGTTTACAGCAGCTTTATTAATGACCACTATAAACAGAAGACAATGTAAGTGTCCACTGATGGGCAAATGGATAAACAAATTATGAGCCACCCTTTCACAAGAATATTACCCGAACAACAACTCACCGAGCACTGACACCCTCAGGTGAGTCTCAGAACCATGACGCTAAGTCAGGGCAGCCAGATGCAAAAGGCTGCAGTCTGCATGATTTTATTGATATAAAATTCTAGAAAAGACAAAACTAAGGTGTGATCACCTGGGCTGGGAGTGAGGGGGATCTTTGGGGATGCTAGGAGTATTTTCTCATAACTGGGGAAGACCTCATGACTCCATTGTTTGCAATCTTGTGAACGCTTTTATAGTCCTTTTCATCTCTCTTCTTTTTCCTAAATTTCCCGGCATTTGCCCTAAAGAAAATTTTTTTGAATTATTACTTTGTTTAAAGCATTTAACAACAACAGCAAAAAATCAGAAACAACCAAAATGGCTAACAACGCAGAAATAAACAAACGATGGCTCATCCCTTTAAGGGCGGATTATGAATGTAACCAATAAAAATCACATTTTCATAGGGGCAGGCGCCTGGGTGGTCCCGTGGGTTGAGTGTCTGCCTTCAGCTCAGGTCATGATCTCACGGTCAGTGAGTTCGAGCCCCGTGTCGGGCTCTGTGCTGACAGCTCAGAGCCTGGAGCCTGCTTTGGATTCTGTCTCCCTCTCTCTCTGCCCCTCCCCGGCTCATGCTCTGTTCTCTCGGTCTCTCTAAAATAAACGTTAAATAAAAATTTTTTTAAACCACATTTTCTTACAATATTTAGTGACATATGGAAATATTCATGACACAACTGAAAACACAAGAGCAGTAGAGAATGCTTTGCATTCACATAATCTTAACTTTGGTTATATACACAATATACGTATGAACACATGCATACAACTATGTGATTTCTTTGTTCTACAATAGGGTGATGCTCCCTGAACAATGTAAAAAAAATAATCAATGCCAAAGAACTCCCCAGAATGAGCACTTGAAAGGAAATCACCACCTGAACCAAGGTCATGCATAGCAAACTGTCATCCAGGAGCGGGGACGTCACCTGCTCAACAGCTGTTACGCACTGTCATCACCAATTCAGGATAAGCCACACCTGTCAGTACTGTTTACACTGTGCTTTGATGCAACACAACAAAATGTGCAAGGCAACAACTTGACAATAAGCTGAAACTAGACAAAATGCAAACAGGCCTGAAGGAACTGGAAAGCATACAGAGGGTGCTGCAGCTTCAGCGAAGGAGCGTGTCTGAAGCAAGTCCAGTAACCTGAGCTCATGCCCCTTTTCTAGGGGACGGGGAACAATACTCCCCTTATCCCTGCCTCTCAGGGTCACGGCGAAAATCAAGTGAACTGACATATACAGGATGAAGTTTGCAATTACAAACTCCAAGTCCAACGTGAGGTAGTTTTATCTCGGCGATTTTCGGGCTATGATCGATCAGCAGCCATTAACAAGTGGCAGCCACCTGATTATATCTCTGGCTTAAATTTAAATGCATTTAAATGCTCCGATGGGAAAGATACAGGAAATCTTTGGGGCTCAAACAGCAAACTAGCTAGGAGTTGTGGCCATCCCGAGGTAACGGGCAAGAGAATTAGATCTACAAGCACAGAGGAGGACGGGCTGATTCCAGAACCCCTGTTCCAAAACCTTGACCTCCATCAGCACTGGCATACTGGAAGACCACACGGTTCAGAACCAGACAGACCCTAAGTTTCATTTCCAGCTACGTGGCAGATGATGCAGGATTCAATTTCACTGAGTCCCAGTTTTATCCAGTGTGGAATGGGGTAAGAACTCCTCCCACGGCTGCAATGAGGTACCAGTAAGATAAAATATGTCGTAGCCTTGACACATATTAGGTACTAATGCATGCCCACTCTCCCCCTTGACAGTGACTTCGAGTTCCATAAACTTCTCGAATTAACGACACCGAGTGACAACCATTTACACACACAGGCATCAGCACACGACTGGGGACAGACAGAGACAGAGGCACGTGCCTCCAAATGTCCAGACAAAAAAAGAAAAAAAAAGTGTCTGTTAGAGAACTTCCACAAATTCATAGGCACAATGCATACCATTGTGAAATACGTGATGATCCCATTTGTTCCAAAGCTTTATTTAATAAATCAAAATTAAGTACTCAAAAATCAAAAAAAAGAAAAAAAAAACTCTAGTAACTTTCTCCAGGGATAAGTTGTTTGGGGCTTCCTGGCGTCTAACACTGAAGAGAAGTTTCCGGCTCCTGGCGCTGAGAAAATGTGGCTAACTCTGTCTGGTTGATGCAAAAGATTCTGTTGAACAAGGGCACAAATCAAGGTGAAGCTCCTCTCCTTTCCTCGAAGCAGAGATAACTACAAATAGAATACAGCGATAATAGGCAGGCGGGACTATTATATTCTTTTAAAAATTGGGGCCAGCAGGAAGTTGATAGCTCCTAGGTAAATGGCACACTGACTAACAGCACAATAGGATCTAAATCCATCCAGCTGCCAAATAGGCAACGTCCTGATGAGATTAGTTTCTTACAAAAGAATACATTTTCTCACCATCTCCCGGACCCTCCTAACTCTCTTCTCTGGAGAGTCTCATCAGCAACACCTTAATTGATGGCGACTGACTGGGATTTCAGTGGCTCCGATGGCCACGCTTGGGACCCGCCCCCTGAGGGTCATTTTAAAGCAATGGATTTCAGCAATATGCAGTGTTCATGTAGATAGCAAGTTCTTAATAGAATCGGGGAAGATGTTCTTTGGCAGAAAATGATTCCGTAGACATTTTTCATTATGATAGATGTGGTATTACAGCCGTTATAAAAAATTTCAAGCTGTGTGTAGCTTTGTCACTGGTGTTATAAATCACTCACTCGTATATTAAAGTCTGTGGAAGGCAACTGAAGGGAAGGGGGAAAAAAGCCCTCATCTCCTATTTACAGACTAGGTATAATTTGGTGTTATTCTTAAAGGTTCAAGGCAGCTTAGAGAATCTGTATTCAGTGCTTACGTTAGGATCAGGAGATCACATTCCATTACTGCTGAGCCAGGGAAGGAACGGCCACGCAGTCGAGTTAACATTTTCTGCCATAAATCCTGATGTGAAAGGTAAAAGCTGTGCTTCCAAGAGATGGAGAGAGAAGCCCACTGCCATTTGCAAGATAAGCGAGTAATGGAATTAATTAGGAATTAATAAATTACATACGTAAGAAGCAATTCCACGCCACTAATGCAATTTATTTTAGACACGTGGCAGTCTGTGTGTATGTTGGTCTATGTTTGTCTGCCTTTACAGGCGACTGGTATATCTAAGTGCTTTGATTTCAGGTGGACTGAGAAGGTAATATGCTAAGATTTAAGGATGCCCTCTTTCTTGAAACCTTATTGGAGTCTGGATATTTTAAACACAATACCAGGGCGCCTGGGTGGCTTAGTCGGTTAAGCGTCCGACTTTTGCTTAGGTCATGATCTCGCGGTTCGTGGGTTCGAGCCCTGCGTTGGGCTCTGTGCTGACTGCCAGCTCAGAGCCTGGAGCCTGTTTCAGAGGCTGTCACTCCCTCTCTCTCTGACCCTCCCCTGCTCATACTGTCTCTCTCTCCTAGAAATAAATAAAACATTAAAAATTTTTTTTTAAAAAAACACAATACCATAGGAATGGCAGGGAAATGCAAAAACCAACAATGAGCTTATGCCCACCCTTTTTCCTGGATCAAAAGCAAATGTCTAAATTCAATGCACACTGCTTGTAGCTCTCCTCACGATCACAATGGTCCGACCCCATTTGGCTCATTGTTGTTGGTGAGGTGGGGGTAATAATTAAAGAAATGTCCCCCACAATCCATGGCCAAGCTTCTAAACTAATGGTTCTCAGCCAGGTGTGATTCTGCCCCCCGCTCCTGGCCCCAGGAGGCACGTGGCAGTGTCTGGGGACAGTCTGGGCTGTCATACCTGACGGGCAGGACATGTTACTGGTTTCTGGTGGGTAGAGACCAGGGACACTGCTGAACACCCCACAGTGCACATGGCGGTTCCCCCCCCCCCCCACCAGAGAATGGCCAAGCACACAGTGTAAACAGCACCTAGGTGGAAAAACCCTGGTCCAGGGTTAACCAGCCTGCTCCTCCAGCCAAAAAAGTAAAGATCTGCTCTTTCTTTATTACCATATGGAGAGAAGAATTACAAACCCTGGGTGAATTCGAATACTGGCTTCATTTTCATTACTTGGGACCTGGCTCTATTATTTACAGAGGTAGAAGATCTCTGTATGTCTAAAAAAGGGGGCTCTTGGGGCGCCTGGGTGGCTTAGTCGGTTAAGCGTCCGACTTTCGCTTAGGTCATGATATCGCGGTTCGTGGATTCGGGCCCCGCGTCGGGCTCTGTGCAGACTGCCAGCTCGGAGCCTGGAGCCTATTTCAGAGTCTGTATCTCCCTCTCTCTTTGATCCTCCCCTGCTCACGCTGTCTCTCTCTCTCTCTCTCTCTCCTAGAAATAAATAAAAAATATTAAATAAGAAATAAAAAATAAAAAATAAATAAAAAAGGGGGCTTTCATCAGAGGAATGTGGGCATTTCCCATTTACTTCAATGAGGACCTTCAGATATCCCAGAGGAAACAGTGCAGTGACTAACTACAGCTTCAGGACGGTGGTCATAATCTGGTCCAGAAAGGTCCCTCCCACTCTTCTAATAAGGAAAGCTATCGGATGGTGATGCCAGAGGATTCTCTATGACTGTGTTACCAACACAATTACTAAAGGGAAAAGACTGGAAAGGGAATACAGAGGAGGGAGGAATGAAGACCAGCGTGTACCAAACCCCTCAACCTAGTTAATGTTCACAATTCTGAACTGGGTTGTGTTTTGTGTAATATGTACCAAGAAAAACAAGAGGCTCAACGCTGTCGGGTAACTCGACTCCAGTTCCACTCCTAGTAAATAAAAGAGCCAGGATTTAAACCCGGTGTGTGTGACTGCAAACTTCATTACTTTTTCAATGCTTTGTCATACCATGGAATCGCACATTAGAGATTCATTCCTATGCTTAAGCCACTCATGATTGCAGGAGCCAGTATGGGAAAGTGGTGACAGACTGGTTCACTGGTTTGAAATACAACTTGGTAAGATGCAAACATGGCTGTGAAACCCAAAGGGACCTGTTGATTAATTAGGAAATCTTCATTAATTCTGGATTGCACCTGAATTAAACACCCAACAGGGAGAACATTAAGTCAGTGAGGGAGGAACCGCTCCCCCAGACTCTCTCCCAAAGAGCTTCTTCTGCCAGAGTTTCCACCGAACACAGAAGTTGATCTGCACCAAGTGGGACATTTTCTTTGTGATTTTGCCCCCCAAGGAAAGACTCTGTGGTTGTTTACATCTTCCTATTCTGCTCCCCAGCTAGAGTAAGAAGACATACAATCTGATCCTCCCCTATGTGGTTTATATCACAGCCCCACTGACAATTTCCTAGTTTTCTGGCCCATTAGATCAACAGTTCTAAATCCTGCATTCACGTCACATCTAAGTAGTGATGCACCTTCTAAAAACACTCCTGCCAGGGGCTCCTCACGTCTTTTAAAAGAATAAAGTCTTTTATTTGAAGTCCACTACTGTCTGGTCTCAAACCACACTCCCCAAATTTTCCTTCCACTGTCCAACCAAACTACTAACTGTTCTTCAAATTTACCCACACATGCTCACCCCCTCACCCGGCTGCCTCCATTTACCCTATTTAGGATGCCTCCCCCACCCCCAGCACTTAACCTGAAACCCACCTTTCCATGGAAGCCCACCCCAGTGAAGCCAATATGCACTGAATCTATGTAACATTTATTTGGCCCATTCATTGAGCAATTATTCGTTCAACAGACACTGATGACATTGCTCTATGATGGTGATCTTTTTGCACACATATAATGCATCTGCCCCACTAGACTGTGAGCTCCCTGAGGACAAAGATAATACTTAATTCGCCTAACTCTAGGATCACGCCAGCCCTGGCTCCCAGCATGTTTTCAATGAGGTCCATAAGATTTCAGATGCCATTATCGTGTTCTCTATAAACATGGAGGCTCTGGAATCAAAGGAAACATGTAGCCATTGAAGGGTGGGTAGCTAAATCAGAACACATGGGAAGGTAGGAAACTATGAAGCATTTAAGTGGTCACTGCAAACACTACAGACCTTCTCCTTTTGAAAATCAGTCACACCAGGGACGCCTGGGTGGCTCACTCAGTTAAGTGTCCAACTCTTGATTTTGGCAGGGGCCATGATCTCACCATTTGTGAGTTCGACCCCCGCATCAGGGCAGAGCCTATTTGGGATTCTCTCTCTTTCCGTCTCTCTCTCTGCCCCTCCCCCCTCACACTCTTTCTCTCTCCAAACAAAACAAATAAAATAAAATAAAATAACCTGATCATTTCATGCCTCTCAATTCTTCCATCACTCTCCATCATGCTTCAAATAAAATCCGAGGTTCTTGCTAAGGCCTACAAGGACCCAGGTGACCCGAGTGCTGGCTCCCCCTGGACCCGTCTCGCAGCACTGAGCCCCTCCCTCACCGTGCGCCCTGCACACCTCCTCACTCTTCCCAGATACCCCAGGAACAGTCCCATCACAGGCCTTTTGCATTCATGTCTCATTTTCCTAAATGTTCTTCCCTAGGACACTGAAACGGATCACTTCCTTTATTTTATCTGAATTTCACCTCACCAGGGACGCCTTCTCCAAGCGCCAGTAGAAAACAGCACCCCCATCACTGCATCTCATTATCATGCTTTTTAAAAAAAGGACGCCTTCACTCTTGACAGTACCTAATATTCTATCATATATTGATTTGTTTGCTTATTACCTGTCTTCCTGACTTCAGACCATCATCTTCACAAGGGCACAGACAGACTGACCCACTGACTGCTTCCCCATTGCTTAAAGAGTTTCTGGCAGGTAGGAGATGCTTCATAAATATGTATGGAATGAGTGGGGTCTTGGGGGGGTGGTGAGAAAGGGGAAAGGTGGGAGGGGTGAGAAAAAGAAAGGGGTGGGAACAGGAGGAGAGAGAGATTGGAGGCCAGGAGGAGGAAGAGGAGGGCAGTACAGAGGACAGCCACAGGCGTCCCAGAAGAAGTCTGAGTTGGCCTCCGCCATGCGGAGTTTCTGGAGCCTTCGTAGGCTCTCAGTGCTGCTGACACAGGGCATGCCAGATGCCTGTGATCCAAGACCCCCAGTCTCCCCCCCACCCCCTGCCCAAGACAGGGTGGCCCAGCTCGCTCTGCAAAGGGGACATAATGGGACTCCTTTGCCGTTCCCTTTCCCCAGCTTCGCATTTAAGTCATTACTGATGGCCACAAAATATTCTAATACTGCCACAGATGCCCGGCTGGGCTTTGGCTGTTTGCGTGCCTTAAATTTTCCACTTTAATGGCTGGAACACAGAAATCTTAGTTTTCAGTCATAAGCCTCAAATAAAATGGATTCTTTAATCATGGAGAAAATTCCCCAGCTCAAGTAAACAAGCAAGTTTTAAGCAGTTCTATATACCTGGGGTTTCACGATCCTCTCAGAGATGTTTATAGAAATTCTAAATATCAAAAATAATCCTGCGTCTTTGGGGCTTAAAGAGCCTCAACGCTAGTGAATGAAAGTCAAGTGTAAAAAGAAACGAGTCTTAACTGCATTAGAACAGCTGCATGATTTTGACACGACAGCGGCCGGCGGAGGCTGTCGAACCGCCTTGCAGCCAAGGTGAAGGACGCTTTTAGGGTCAGATCAGCCAGACAGGCATTTCTGCCATTTTCCTGCTTGCTTGGCTTTTGGTTGGGCGGTTGCTCTGCCTGTAGGTTTTCTCTCTGCTCCTCGTGGTTGACAGCGTCACGATGAATCTCATTCAGAAGAGCTGCAAGGCAGGTTGGGGTACCCAGTGCTTCCGCTTGGCGGTAACAGAAAGGGAGGGAAGGTGGTAATACTCCCTGGTGCCCCTAAGGTCCTGCGTGAGAAGAATACAACAGCTCCACCACAGGGCGAGTTCTGAACCCAGAAGCCGAGAGACCGGCATTTTCAAATCAGTCCATCTCTAAGTTAGTTTCAAGCTACTTAGGATTCCCTTGGCTTTATGAACTGTAAGCCAAAGATCAAAACCCTTTTGTAAACTGCCTCTGAATAGTGTAGCAAATGGCATCCTGAAGCTAAGGCTGGATCATCACAGTCTAAAGAAGCAATATTAAAGTTGGAACCTCTTTTTTTTTTTTTTCTTCCCAGGGAAAGGCTCATTTCCTATAGAGAATTTTTACAATATGCATTGGGCTCCTTAATAGTACCTAATTGATGGATTTCAATTACAAAGGAACAAAAAAAGTAAGCGTGGCTGCTACTTACAGGGTGGAAATCATTCTTCTATCTTGGAAATCTTATCATTAGAGGAGGTCCAGCCTTTGGCCCAAGTGAGGAATTTTACTCATCTACCCAGAACATGATTAAAAAGAAACCCAGAAAATAATGAGCGAATTACTGCCAGGGCCAGCATGCCCAGAGAGGGTTTTAAATAAAGCATGAATTATTCTCAGCCAAAGAGCCCCTATTCAGGCGAAGCAGAGAGCCAGGGGGATAGTACAAGAAGAGTAAAAACCTCTACCCAAAGACCCCACGTCTGTTCTGAACCCCAACCCTTCTATTGTGAGTGTTCATCAATATTTAATTTCCTTTTTCTCTTATCTTTCCATTCCTGCAGCCCTGTGCTCTATTCAACTGAATGACGCTGGTAGCATACTGTAGATGCCAATAAACACTGCAAGGCTTGCACTAATAAGCACCTTATTACTCTGGTTATTCTGTTCAGCACAATAAGCATTCAATGGGCGCCTACTACGTGCCACATTGTAAGAATAGGAAGATGGGGGAGGACACAACTCCCCACGATTATTAGGAACTCCAATTCTGGAGCCAGATGGTCAAGGTCTGCTTCGTGACATCAGGTAACTTTTACTCACTTCCAAAATCCAGACAATGACCATCTACCTCCCACAGAATCAGGCAAACGTTGTAAGTGTTAACATACATAAAATACTTAGCGTGGTGGCCGTCAGCACTCTATAATGGTAACTCTATGGCTATTTTTCTAAGAGGCCTCTGACGATGAAGAGAAGCAAGAATAATTATTCCAATCCCATGTGACAAATGTGATATTGATCAGCACGGGAGCTTTGGCAGTGCAGAGGATGGCCTGGGTGGGAAGGGGGAGAAACTAGACTGGAATAAGGAAAGATTTTCAGTAAGAGATGAAACCTAATTGAAATTTTTTTAGAAAGAAAGAAAAATAAACCACCCAACTAGTAGCCTACACCTCTCTACAAATTTCCACTTCTTCCTGAAAAATCAGAGTTTTCCCTACTGCTCAATCCTTTTCTCAAGACAAAATGCCTGATATTTGGTAAGAGAGCAAATCTTAAGTGTCCTCACGTGCCCCCCCCACACAGACACACACAAATTGTTAACCATGGAAGGTGATGTTTGACTCGACAAACATCTCGCGATGTCTATGTACATTAAATCATCACATCACCTTTAAAAGATCACATCGTGTGACATGAACATATGCAATTTTGGTCAATCATACCCCAATAAAGCTGAAAAAAAATAGGAACAAAGCTTATGATCATATTTACGAGATAAGCATGTAATGTGTCTTCAGGCCTCCATCCTCGCTCGGGCTCCAGCTAAAACCCCCAATGGTTAAGGGCATGGAAGTGGATGTAAGATTGCCAGATGTTAGGAGAGGAGAGGCAACATGGCGGAGAAGTAGGGAGCCCTACATTTCACTCGCCCCCATCTCTCACACGGAGAAGGCCTGAAGCCATAGGAACCCTTACAGATTCCAGGAGTTTGGGAGGAAAAGGAGACAGAGTCCGCTGAGAAAACCTTATGGCCTGAATGCGAACTGGGGAAGATAAAATCGGGCTGGGACCAGAGACATGGGGGGGGGGGGTCCCCCTTTGCTTGGAGCTGCAGTGAGTCTAGGGGGGAAAAAAGAAAGAGTGGCCGAAACTGCTCAAGACACTGTCCCTGTCACTGGAGAAGAGAAAAATCACGGCTCAGGACACAAATAGACCCAGTTTCCTGCCATCCAGCTGACCCTAGGCGGATGCTCGGGTCCCAGGCGACCCCGGGTGAAACTGCTCCTCGGTCGCCAGCTCCACCTGGAGGGGACATGGTGGCGCCTGAAGCCGCGCCTTTGTGCTTCTGGCTCGGCTGGACCCCCAGGGGATAGGCAAGAGGCTTGAAACTACACCGAGGGACTCATCTGCGAGTTTATATTTCGGGCGATATCAATGGGGGGCGCAGACTGAGATGTGGAAACAAGGCCTGGCCTGGGACCTAGAGCATGGCTCACCTTGGCTACACCCGCGGCACAGGGAGATCACATCCAAAAGAGTGAGGAGCAACACTTGGTTCGAGAAGGGACTGGGGCGCCGTCACTTTTCTCCCCACAACCACCAAGGCAACACCCCCACGGGAAGCACTGGACCAAACCATGCCCATCCCCGCTAGGGAGCTGCGCCTTTTTTTTTTTTTTTTTTTTTTTTTTTCCGGAGCCGGGGCAAGACCAACATGGATGCACTGCCCTGATTACTTCTGGTCACTGGCTTGCTTCAACAGTCACATTTAATCCATTCTCTAGATGGAAATTCTACACCTCCACCACTCCCTTTTTACCCCTTTCTCTCTCTGGAGTAATCAGACTATATGGTTTCTCTGAGTTGCATTACCTTCATTTCTTTCGCCTTGCCTCTAACCATAGTCCCCTCCTTCTCACTCTGAATTAAGCCTCTTACTCTCTCTGCCTGCTCATTTCATTTCCAATTTCGCTTCCTCCCCGCCCTGTCATTTCTCTCTTTGTATATGCTCTTCCATCAGCACTGCATACACCCGGCTCTTTATATGTAGCAGGGGATTCTGGTTCTATGCTTTACACTGTCCTTTGTCTATTGGTTTTTTCTTTTCTTTTTTTCTTTTTTATGTATTTTTATTTTTATTATTTGTCTTCATCCTTC